>NC_057861.1:99878543-100091043 GCF_019393635.1 Dromiciops gliroides
TTTTGGTTTTTTGGGTTTGTTTGTTTTTTAGTGAGGCAATTGGGGTTAAGTAACTTGCCCAGGGTCACACAGCTAGTAAATGTTAAGTGTCTGAGGCTGGATTTGAACTCAGGTACTCCTGACTCCAGGGCCAGTGCTCTATCCATGGCACCACCTAGCTGCCCTTGAAATTGGGATTTTAAATATATATTTCTTGTCCTCTTAATCTAGGTATTTTAGATTTGTGTCAATGCTCATTTAATTTTGTTGGCATATATATATGGGAAAAAGTTTCTAACAACGTCCTTTGTTTCTTCTTCATTTATCATGTATTCTTTTTCCTTTTCTGATATTGATAAATTGTTTTTATTTTATTTCTTTTTTTTCTAATCAGGTTAGGTAACTATTTATCCCCTATTCCCAGAATGCTCTCCTTTTTCACATCTGTGTACTGACTTTCTTGGCTTCCTTTAAGTTCCAAACAAAATCGCAAATTTTTACAGGAAGTCTTTTCTAAGCTGTTTTCATGCTAGTGCCTTCCCTCACTTAATGATTTCCTATTCTGTACATAAATTACTTTATATTTGTTTGTATGCTATCTCTCCCATTGGAATATAAGAAATTTGGAGGGAGGAACTGTCTTTTGCCTGTTTTTATATCCTTGATATTTAGCTGAGTGCATAGAAGGAACTTAATAAATGTGTATTGATTGTTTTATTTCATTTAAAAAGAAATGTCTCCTAGTTTTATTCTTCAGTTCCATGACTTTTTTTTTGTTTTCGATTTTGTTAATTCTGTAATTTTCAGGATTTCCATTTTAATATTTGAGATATTTAATTCATTAGGTTTTGAGTAATTCACTGAACTATTCTTTCTCCTTTTTATTAATATATCTATATGTATATATGTGTGTATATGTATATGTACATGTATATATGTGTGTGTATGTGTATATACATATACACATACACACACACAAACACACACACACACATATATATATATATGAAAATTTCCCCTTCAGAACTGCTTTCACTACATTTCTAAATTTTGCATTACTATCTCACAATTGTCATTATTTTAATGAAATTTTCTATTATTTCCATAATGGAGTCTTAAAACAAAAATTCTTTAGGAACAAGTTATTTAATCCCCAGTTGATTTTTGTAGTGGTCTTTAATTTAATATAATTTTATTCCATTGTGTTCAGTAAATGATGCAAATAATATTTATACTTTTTTTGCATTTGTTTGTGAGTTTTTTATTTCCTAAAACATGACCAATTTTTGTAGAAGTGCTATAAAAAGTTGAAAATAGGTATGTTCCTTTATATTTCTATTCAATAATCACTAGATTGCCATCATTTTTTTCTAAAGTTATGTTCCATTTCATATGTCTTTCTTGTTTATGTTTTTTGGTTAGATGTATTTAGGGCTGAATAAATTGAGCCCTCCCTACATTTTTATAGTTCTATTGTTTATTTCTGATCATAATACTTTTAGGGATTTTTTAACCTTTAAGTTTTTGGAAACTATTTTTTTTGGATAAATATATGCTAATTATTGAAATCAATTCAAAATAATTTCCTCTTTTTAAAAATCAAATATTATTGTTACCTTTTCTGAAATTATAATTGTTACTATCACTTTCTTGTGTAATTGATTTTTGTTTTAAGCCCTTGTTTTAACTGTTGTGAGTTACTATGTTTCAAATGCATCTTATAAATTAGAGATTTTTGCATTTTACTTTCTAATTCATTCTGCTAACTTCTTCCAGTCTATCAGTAAATTCATCCCATTCACATGCACAATTATGATACCAAATTGTTAGTTTCTCCCCAGTCTATTTTTACTGGAGAGAATAACATTAAACATATTTCTGCATTAGTCATGTTATAAGAGAAAAAATCAGAGCAATGACAAAAAACCTCAAAATAGAAAAACAACAGCACCCAAAACAAAAGAAATAGTATGGTTCATTCAGCATCTATATTCCACAGTTCTTTTTTTTCCGATGGATTTGGAGATCCTCTTCTATCATGAGTTCCCTGGAACTCTTCTGTACCATTGCATTGGTGAGAAGAATATAGTCCATCACAGTAGATCATCACACAATGTTGGTGAGACTGTGTACAATGTTCTTCTGGTTCTGCTCATCTCACTCATCATCAGACCATGCAAGACCCTCTTGGTTTCTCTGAACTCCTCCTGCTCATCATTTCTTACAGCACAATACTATTCCATTACATTCATATACCACAACTTGTCCAGCCATTCCCCAATTGATGGACATCCCTTCAACTTCCAATTCCTTGCCACCACATAAAGAGCAGCTATAAATATTTTTGTACATGTGGGTCCCTCTCCCCTTTCCATGATCTCTTTGGGAAAAAGACCCACAAGTGGTATTGCTGGGTCAAAGGGTATGCACAGCTTCACAGCCCTTTGGGCATAATTCCAAATTGCTCTCCAAAATGGTTGGATCCATTCACAGCTCCACCAATAATGCATTAGTGTTCCAATTTTTCCACAGCTTCTCCAACATTTATTATTTTCCTTTTTTGTCATTTTAGCCAATCTGATAGGTGTCACATGGCACCTCAGAGTTATTTTAATTTGCATCTTTCTAATGATTAGAGATTTAGAGCATTTTTTTCAAATGGGAATAGATAACTTTGGTTTCTTCATCAGAAAACTGCCTGTTCATATCCTTTGACCATTTCTCAATTGGGGAATTACTTGGATTCTTATAAATTTGATTTAGTTCCCTATATATTTTAGAAATGAGGCTTTTATCAGAAGTGCTGGCCATAAAAATTGTTTCCCAGCTCTCTTCCTCACTTATAATTTTGGATGCATTGCGTCTGTTTGAACAAAATTTTTTTAATTTAATGTAATCAAAATCATCCATTTTGCATTTTATAATATACTCTATCTCTTGTTTGGTCATAAACTGTTTTCCTTTCCAAAGATCTGAAAAGTAGACTGTTCCTTTCTCTCCTAATTTACCTATGGTATCACCTCTTATATCTAAATCATGTATCCATTTTGACCTTATTTTAGTATAAGGTATAAGATGTTGGTCTATGCCTAATTTCTGCCATACTATCTTCCAGTTTTCCCAGCAGTTTTTGTCAAATACTGAGTTCCTATCCCAGTAGCTGGAGTCTTTGGGTTTATCAAACACTACATTACTAGTGTCATTTACTACTGTGCTTCCTGTGCCTAGCCTATTCCATTGATCCTCCACTCTATTTCTTAGCCAGTACCAGATAGTTTTGATGACTGCCACTTTATAGTAAAGCTCCAGGTTTGGTAGCGCTAACCCACCTTCCTGTGAATTTTTTTTTCATTATTTCCCTGGATATTCTTGATGTTTTGTTTTTCCAGATGAATTTTGTCATTATTTTTTCTAGCTCTATAAAATAATTTTTAGGTAGTCTGATTGGTATGGCACTGAATAAGTAAATTAATTTAGGTAGTATTGTCATTTTTACTATATTAGCTCTGCCTATCCATGAGCAATTGATATCTTTCCAATTATTTAGATCTGATTTGATTTGTGTGAAGAGTGTTTGGTAGTTGTGTTCATAGAGTTCCTGGGTTTGTCTTGGCAAGTAGACTCCCAAGTATTTTATATTATCTACTGTTACTTTAAATGGAATTTCTCTTTCTATCTCTTGCAGCGGGACTTTGTTGGTCATTTTAATTTTGTTTTAAGGGTAACTGTTGTGTCCTATAGTCATTATATTTTTTTAGTCTATTCTGATTTTTAAGGAGATTTTTACTAGGAAAAGGTTTTGTACTTCTGTTAGATTGTTGGCCCTTTTTGCAATTCTCTCCTCCATATCTCTTATTTATCTTGTAATTTTTTTTAATTCTTACATCATTTTTGGGGGAATCTTAATTGTTCCTATATGGAAGGTACTTTATTTTTCTTTGCTCTTTTGATTTTAGACATTTTCAAATTATTCTATGCTTCTGGATTTCTGCCCTGGTCATCCCTGGCATCATAAAATCTTTTGTTGTTGTTGTTGTTTCTGAGTCCTGAGGGGTTGAGTTCTAAGTTTCCCCTACTCTGAGTATTAAACCAAGTTGAAAAGTTTTACTTTATCCAGGTAGTATTTCTTTAGACCTTCCTTCACAACAGACACATAATTTGAAATGACAGTGGTTTCCACTGAGCCCTGAAATCTTCTTGTTCAAGTACAGGAGACAGTACGCTATGGATGCTTAGATGTTTTTCCACTCTGAGACTGGGTAATATTATTTAAAAGCCTCTTAAAATCCCCCTAAAATGCAAAAAAAAAGTTAGACAATCCTTTTCCACTCCAGACATTCACTTTTTAAAAAGAATGCTAGGGGGTCAGCTAGATGGCATAGTGGATAGAGCACTGGCCCTGGAGTCAGGAGGACCTGAGTTCAATTCTGGCCTCAGACACTTAACACTTACTGGCTGTGTGACCCTGGGCAAGTCACTTAACCCCAATTGTCTCAAAGGAAAAAAGAAAAATATTTTTAAAAACCAAAAAGAATGGTAGGAACAAATCCCTTACTCATCTGTTCAATGTCAATGGTAGAAACAGATGAACATAAGGCCAGGGAGCAGGTTTGAATTTCCCATTGCATTTCATGGTATGATTAAGAATCAGGATCAGTTTGGAAGTGTTTTGAAGTTTGGGTTGTTGATGTTGTTTCTGCTACTGCTGGCAAATCACTTTTGGTTTCAATTTCCCTTTAAGCTTTGAGATGTCCAAATGGCATGAAATTGACTCCTAGCAATTACCACTGGAGCAATACTGAAGGCTGTTAGTTTTAATTAAGTCCTTAGTACTCAACTGGAAGTAGAAAGAAAAAGAAAAGCTAGCCCCAATTATTGTGAAAGAGGAAAAGAGAAACATGCCAGTCATCAATGGTTATAGGAAAACTGCTCTGCAACTTGCAAGGGCTTCCATAATGAGGCAACATTCAGGGGACCTGCATTTAGGTCTGAGTTTTGTAACTGGCTGACTATTAGACCTTGGGCAAACCCCTTTCTCTCTCTGTGCCCCTGCTTCCTCAATTCTAAAATGATGAGTTGGAATTAGATAATTTCTCAGGTCTCTTCCATATTATGTAATATATGTGGTAAGACTAGAAATAGTTTGGGCCTTGAAATCAGAAGGTCCTGAATTCAGCGTGCTGTCGGAGATACTAGCTGTGCATCTCTATACATTGTCACTCACCTAATCTCTCTCAGCCTCAGTTTCCTCATCTATGAAATGGGGATAAAAATAGAACATACCTCACAGGATTGCCATAAGGATCAAATAAGAATATATAAAGAGTGTTTTTCTAACATTTAAGTAATATATGAATATGAGTTTTTATAATTTCCACTCAGGAATGGCAGGGCAACTAGGTGTCACAGTAGCTAGAATGTCAGGCCATAAGTCTGGATTTGGGTCTCATTGTCATGCATTCAAATCTAGCCTTAGACATTTACTAACTGTATGACCCTGGGCAAGTCACTTAACCCTGTTTGCCATAATTTTCGTATCTATAAAATGAAGAAGAGAAAGAAATGGCAAACTACTCCAATATCTCTGCAAAGAAAACCCCCAGTGGGGTCACCAAAGAATTGGATCTGGCTGAAACAACTGAAAAAATATTATGAAAATTCCTGTATGGATATGGCTCTTTCTAGATTTATAAGATTTTTTTCACTGTATGTCTCTGAGAAAAGTATGTCTAATATTACTATAACTATTTTTTTGTAGGACAATGGGGGTTGAGTGACTTGCCCAGGGTCACACAGCCAGTTAAGTGTCAAGTGTCTGAGGCCAGATTTGAACTCAGGTCCTCCTGAATCCATGGTCAGTGCTTTATGCACTGCACCACCTAACTGCCCCACTATCACTATTTTGTAAAACAATAACAATACCAAAAATAGCTGGTGTGTATACAATGTTTTCTGGGCAGCTAAGTGGCACAGTGTTGTTCCTGAAATCAGGAAGACCTGAGTTCAGATTCTGACCTCAGACACTAATTAGCTATGCAACCCTGGGAAAGTCACTTAACCTTGTTTGACTCAGTTTCCACTTCTGAAAAATGTGCCAGATAAGGAAATAAGAAACCACTCCAGTTTCTCTGCCAAGAAAACCATAAATCAGGTCACAAATAGTCAGACATGACTGAACAATGATTAAACAAAAACATACAATGCTTTACATATATTATTTTATGTGATCTTCACAACTATCTGAAGTAGATATCATTGTCCATATTTTCAACTTGAGGAAACTGTAACTGAGAAACATTATACAATTTATCCTAGGTCATATAGTTTGTACTGTGGAAGGTAGGATTACTGCTTAGGTCTTGCTTACTCTATTGTGGAAAACTTGAAATTTGGAGAAGCTATTTGAGTTGCCCAAGGTTGTACAGTGAGAGAAAGAATATGGAATAATAGATCTAAAAGGAACCTCAGAGGTGTCTAGTCTTGTTTCCTTCTTATATATTTAAGGAAAGTTGGGTTCAAACAATTTAAGAAATTTTCCCAAGTTCATACAGTAACAGAGATGGAATTTGAATTCAAGTCCTTGGACTCCAGAGTCAGCATCCTTAATGAATTGAATCCAGATACTCTCCCTGGAAACATAGTGCACTTTTCACCACATTAGTTGCCCCACCCCGTTCCAAGCACCCGAAAATAGAGAGCAAACAGTATTAAAACTAATGTATACATGCAGACACAAATGGCCAGATCTGATCATAGAGAAAATTTTTAGTCACTATCTTACTATTCCTTAGCCTTTTCTGCTGTTTTCCAATCAGTGCTATTGCTCTGTGAATTTGTCCAAGTACTTTATCCACATGGCATCCTGAAAAATGGAGCCTGTAATTCTCTTCTAATCAACAAAAGCCACCCCCTCCCCTTTCAGTCAAGGCAAGAATGGTATAATTTTTAAAACATTTCAGCTGCACTCATAATGAGAATTTTGAAAACAAAATGTGGGAATTTACATTTGGGTTTTTTTTCTATTTTAAATACACTATATTGATTTCTCTCCAGCATTCTAGATTGTTGGTTTTGCAGTGAATTTTACCATTCACCATATTATCCCAGATAGCAGGTTGCTCTCCTCAAATAATTTAATGGTTTAAACCTGCTGTATATGTCTCCTTAAGAAGTGACTTCACTGGTGGGGATTTTAAACATAAGACAGAGGGAGAGTATTTTGGGATGGAGGGGGTGGCTTTCAGCACCTCTCAATTTGTATTGTGTGGACGACCTATAACTCAGCTTATTCCCAAGGCTGGAAATGGTATTATCTTTTATTAAATATAAGCTACACCTGAATGTAGCTACCACTATGAAAATGAGATGTCTTTAAAAGGAAGAAAATCTATATGTATATATAAAAAATAATACTGATTATAGACTTAGGCATAGGCTATATATAAGTGCATATATTTGTACCAATAGGGTATTTATCAAAGGGTTGTGATCAACAGCCCCCAATCCTCTGAGGTATTGTTATAGGCATTTCCAGGATTTTAACAAAGTCACTTTTTGAATTGTCTTGTTGGGTGATGTGTTTCATATCCCTGGTGGTATTAAAGCATTTGTTGGCTGACCCTTTGTCAGGCTATTGTTGTCAAGGAATTCATCTGTTGGACAGGAGTTTGTAACAGATGACCCCAAAGATCCTTTCCAACTTTGAGATTCTATGTTTTTATGAATCATCCATCTGCTGAAGCTAAAAAGGAGTGAAAGGTAATCTGGTCGGAACCATCCAACTCATGACCTAAACCTCATATTGCTTGTCAAGGTCAACTTGTAGGAATACTGGGAAGAGACATTTATGTTTGATACACACAAGGTCTCTTTTCCCCAAGTATTTGTTCTTCCATGGGCTCTCTATGCCTCCCAGTCCAGAGGCACAGTGTCTTTATCCCTCTTCTCTTCCCGAAGATTATGCTATAATATTAAAGGCATTAGTCTAGAACCTGGAACACTAAGTTAATGTTTTGGCTCCTACATTTACAAAAACACTGAGCAATTTTCTGATGTCCAGAAGAGCATGACTGAGATTGTAAGGAAATTCAAAAGCATGCCAGTGATCATGTAATTGCTTGTATAGAATATTCAGAGATTAAAGTATAAGGCTCGGGTGATGTAGATCTTTTCATTTTCTGTGAAAAGAACTATGAAATTCAAGGCTTTAAAATGCCTGTTTTAGATTATATTAATGTACCATTAAATTTTAGTGTCTAACAAATCAGAATTGAGGAGGTGAGGAGTTTAAAGACATCCTAAAACCTTCTCTCTCTCCTTTCCATTGCATCCTGGCCGTTAATTACATGATCACTTAGGACTGGGAAATGTCATGGGATTTTTATAATTATAATAAGGTATCATACAGAACAACCTTCTCTGAGCCCTCCCTCATCTCTCTCTCTCTTTTTAAAAGTCTTTAGAAATGGGGGAGGATGAAATATTTGGTATGAATAGGTGTTCTTTTTAGGGGAAAAAAGAATGTTCTCGTCTAAAGAAGAAGAGAAAGAAAAGAAAAGAAAGGGAAAAAAAAACCACCCTTGGCAGGGCATGATTAGAATCTTTATATAGTTGATGGCCTGCCATGGGGAGGAGGGAAGGAAGATTTGTTCTATGAGTTTCTGAAGGCAGGAATGAAAAGGGAAGGAAAAAAGAAATTTATTAAGTTCCTACTATGTGTCTAAATGTTGTATTAAGCACTTTAGAAATATTATCTCATTTGCTGCTCATAATTACCCTGTAACTTAGGCGCTATTATTATCATCTTCATTTTACAAATAAAGAAATTGAAACTAGGAGAGGTTAATTGATTTGTCCAGGGTCACAGAGCTAATAAGCATTGAGACTAAATTTGAACTCAGGTCTTCCTGAGTACAGGTCCAAAGCTCTATGCATTGTGCCACAAAGCTGGGTTCCATAGGGATAAGTTACCTGGGAGGATAAATTTCAGTTCTCTCTTTCTTTATTTCTCTCTCTTTCTTTCTCCCTCTATCTCTCTTGTAGTTCTTGTTTTTGTTCTTCTTTTCTCTTCTTCCTGATCCTTCCCTCATATATGTATCTACATACAGATAGCTATAGATATTTATATAGATATAGAGCTTAGATAGATAGATGATAGATAGATAGATGATAGTTAGACGGACAGACATTTTAACCTTCTTAACAACTAAAACTGTCCAGCCACCAAGGAATGTGCTATATGGTGGAAATTCCCATCAATGGAATATTCGAAAGATGTTTGGTAATATACATTTACAATGACATTGCAGCTTTGGGTGGAAGTTTGGAATGAATGATTTCTTCTTAATCTAAGATTCCAAGAATTCATAAAAGTTTCTTAAAACATTGCTGTCTCGAAGAATGGTGGAATAAATGCTAGAGTAGGAGCCCCCAGATCTAGGTTATACGCTTGGCATTTTTGCTAGTGAGTATTTGGAAGATGTGGGAAACAGAATCACAGAATGTTAAAGCCTAGATATATAAAGTAGAACTATGCCATTTTAATGCTGAGGAAATTCATGTCCAGTGAGAGCAAGTGGTTTACCTAAAGTCATAAATCAAATAGAGTAGCTAGGAGTACAACCCAGAATTTCTGATTCAAAGACCAGTGCTCCAGCAACCATAGCATGCTACTCCCCAAATCCCCAAGTTTATATTTATTTTTCTAATTATAAATAACTTGTACTTACTCTTTGGGGTTCCCTTCATCCATAGGCTACTAAATTGAGTGCCTTGTGTGATTTGTCTGCTGAGGAATATTTGAGACCGTTGAAATATGAGTCAGGTGGAAGTGGGGTGTTAATGATTCCATTCCTTACCAAAGCTTTGAGACTATTAACAGTGCCAAGCACATTAGCAATTTACAGGGTGACTGGAGTTTGGGGCTTGTTTCACAGCATAAGCTGGGCCTCTGAATAATGCAGTATCCGATTGCTGTCCTCTTTTCCGTCCTAGGAATGTTGAAATTAAAATACAGACTGCCGCTTAATTGTACCAGCGACCAAAACCACAGTCACTCTATTGCTGTAAAGAATTAAATGGCAGGCTATTGTAGGAGGGTTTTTTTTTTTAATCTTAGATTCTTTTTCTCCTTCTTGAAAACTAAAAGCAAAAGAAACACACCAGGATACATCATGCAAAAGATATTAAAGCAGTACCAGAAAATGGCAATATCAAAATTATAATCACATAAATGATGACCTCTCTTCTTATCAAGGTCTTCGCACCAAGTTATTTCCACATTGTCTACTCCATCTGCATACACGCTTCTTGAGAGCAAGGGCTGGCCTTGTCTTACTGTGTTTTGTTGTGTTTTATTCTTCATTCATTTGTTCGGGGTTTTTGTTTGTTTGTTTATTGCCTTTCTTTGAATCCCTCTTGCTTAATATGATGCCTGGCACATAGTTAGCTCTTTAGAAATGCCTTTTGATTGACTCACTCACTGGATTAGAGAAACAGACCTCTGCCCTGTGTCATGCGATACAAAAAACGACTTCTATGGGCCTTAGTTTCTTCACATATAAAATGAAGATAATAATGCAACAAGGTGGTATGATAGAGTACTGGGCCTGGAGTCAGGAAAACCTGAGTTTAAATCTGGCCTCAGGCACTTACTAGCTGTATGAACCTTGGCAAGTTCTTTAAACTCTCCTTGCCTCACTATTCTCTTCTGTAAAATGGGAACAGCCCCTAACTCCCCGAATTTTTAATAGGATCAAATGAGATAATAATTGTAAAGTACTTATCACAGTGCCAGGTACATAGTAGATACTTCATAAATGTTAGTTGTTATTAATGTTATTGTTATTATTAATAATAATTATTACACTTCCCACCTAGATCACTGAGCTATTGTGAGCAAAGCCTTTTGTAAAACACTTTACAATCACTATATTCAACTGTGAGATTTAAAATTGGATACTAGAGAATTAATCTCCCCTCTTTAACCTTTCCGTGCATGAGCTACGCACGCCAGTCCTCGGACCAGGAGAGCAGGAAAGAGATCCCACTTCCGTTCTCTCCTTGCCTTTTAAGCTCGCACCCCAAAAGTGGAGTGCTTAGCAGCCGGGCTGGCATGCATAGCTCATGCACGGCCGTCAGTCTCCTCCCCAAAAGGGTGGTCCTTCAAAAACTGGCGTACTTTTTACCACACAATTCAGTTCAACAAACATTTAAATGCCTATTTTATACTGGGAACTGAGATTACAAAGACAAAAAACAGTAACTGCCTTTAAGGAACAGGAGTAGATTAAAAGGCAATTTGTAGTACCCAGTATCATAGCATCATGCCTAAATAATCTGCTAATATTCATGCTAAAAATACTATACATATTTTGAGTAAATATAAGTTTCTTCTGATTTTAAGTACAATTTGTCTTGATAAAGCCTAATTAGCTTCAACAGGTGCTTGGATCAGCAGAGAATGACACAGACATGAAGGGAAGATTAACCTCTATGATTTGCAAGTATCTTTTTGTTTCATGAAACAGATTCAATAACTTTATTGAAAGACATTCTCTAGAATTCTCAGACATTCTCAAGAATTCTCTGACATTGTCTAGAAAGCTATTAGCCTATGTTTTCATACCCATTTAGAAACTTTTCTTGGGGCAACTAGGTGGCACAGTGGATAGAGCACCGGCCCTGGAGTCAGGAGGACCTGAGTTCAAATCTGGCCTCAGACACTTAACACTTACTAGCTGTGTGACCCTGGGCAAGTCACTTAATCCCAATTGCCTCACCAAAAAAAAAAAATAATAATAATAATAGAAACTTTTCTTAATACTGTTTACATGGAAAGACATTTTCCATGTTCTGTCATGGTGCCAACTTGTTTACTTTATGCTTAATAGGTCTAAAATTATGCTATTATATTTAGCCTGTCCAATACAATTTATGGAGTTTAAACAGGGATGACAAGGTCCCTGCCTTTGATGTCTAACCCTTAGTGAATAGAACGATGGGAATTTCAGGTCAGCTTTAATGATAGTATTGTAATGATTGGAGTGATGCCACATGCTGGAGAGTTACTGTAGGAAAGCTCCGCCATGAGGAGAAGGAGTCTGAGGGCAAACCATGCGGCTTTTCCTTGGCATCAGGAAGTGACGTTTGCTCATGGGTACTGTCTAACAAAGCTACCAGCCAATTAGATTGGAGCTGTGTGTACAAGTGGATGAGATGTTCCCAGTTTCACAGGAGGCTTGTGGGATGAAGGAGGAGTGGTTCTCTTTCTTTCATCGGGGCTCTCGTGGAGACTGGAGCAGAAATATGGGCTTCCTGATATAGCTGAATCTAAGCCTCTTTCTCTCTTCACCAAATTCTTATTCTCCTTAATAAATGTTTAAAAATCTAACTCTTGCTAAAGCTTATAATTTATTAGTGACCACTCATTAGATATTTTGACAGACTAGCTAGAATTTTAGCCCCTTAAAGTATTATATGATTGTAAGGGAGTCCATCAATCAAATGATTTCCCAAATAATAGAAAGTATCTGCAACATCCCTGAAAAAGTACTATCTCTCAGGGAAACTATTTGAAGCATTGTAAATGTTAGGAGATGGTACAGTGGATAGAATGCCAGACTGGAATCAGGAAAACTCATTTTCTTAAGTTTAAATCTGGCCTCAGACACTTCCTAGCTGTGTAACCATGGGCAAGTCACTTAAACTGTTTGCTTTAGTTTCCTTATCTCTAAAATGAGCTAGAGAAAGAAATGAAAAATCACTCCAATATATTTTTCAAGAAACCCCTGATTGTGGTCACAAAGAGTTGGACATGACTGAAACATCTCAGAAACAACAAAATGTTAGGAAATTTTTCCTTATGTGGAAAAGCCTTATAGGATTTTTTTTAAAACAACCACAATGAAGTGGTTTTTCTTGCTGAGATGGCTAAGGGAAGCTGGGACTTCATGATTAGGCTTCACTCCTCATGTGACCCCCCCTTTTTTCCCTTTCAAAAGTATAAAAACTTTTCTTTAAGTTTCTTTGTTGGAAATCCATGTACTCAGATATATGGGTAACCCAGGCTCAACCCTTTTATCTCAACTAAGGATGCTTTTTCCCTCTACATACAATTTTGATTTATTTCAGAAATAACACAGCAGATCCAAATTCTGGATGGTCTCAGAATGTCATCTAAACTCTAAGGCCATTGTAGAGTGGCACTGACTTTTGCCCAGGATAGCCAACCAGGAAGATGGAAACAAGATTCCAAATTAGACTAATATAATTGTAATTATTGCCAAATCAATCAGGTTTCAGACAATGGAGTGTGGGTGTCCAAAGGCCTAAGATAACAGTGAGATAATCCTGGACTACATATAGGGCTGTCCAATTGTCCAGAAAACTGAGCCCTGTAATTTAGTAAAATTCCTTACAATCATAATGTGATAATTAAGTCATCCTTTGGAATTTGAATTATGCCTTGATGTTCTCTCTACTTAAGGCCAAAGAATCCCAACTCATCTTTTTGGTCATAAGTCCCATTATTTTGTTCTTTACTTTTTCTGCTACTCTGATTTTTAATCACTCATTCAGTCTTAATTCCTGAGTCTGAAACATTATGTCCATTTATCTTGGGGGGAAAAGGCGTAGATAAATGAACAACAAGAAAATGAGCAAAAGTAATATCCATATTTTTAAAACATGTAATTTACTCTTGAATCATTTCTCCCTTTTTAATCAGAAGCTGATGATGCACAAATGTAATCAACAAATAAGGGAAAAAAGACACTTGATATGATCAAGAAAAATCAATGTAGAGTCACCCAATGATGCATTTCCTTAATGTTAATTATATTCATTTCATAGACTTTAAAATCATTCATAAATTCTTGATTTTATGGGTCTTCTACTTCTCTTTCCATGATGACATTCTTACAGGAAGTCATTCTTCCTATCTCTGTGTGGTAAGATTGCCTCTAGCCACATCACTTTTCAACTAAAATCACTATTGTCCTATAATGGTAATATTTCAGTCATTGCGTTTTACACTTTATACCTTGTAAGTTGTCTTATGGTTTTCTTCAATGTAATAATATAATTTGTTACTCTGAGACTACTTGCTAATGTCTATAATAAGATGTACTCAAGCATTTAATATATGTGTGTGTCCATATGGAATTTAGATTTGATTCAGCATAGCTCTATATAACATACAATTGGAGCTGTGAACAAATAAATAAATTTTTGTTTGGAATGCATCTCTGATTTCATTGTCATAGGCATCTCCCATTCAGGAAAATCCCTTTAACAATGAAGATTGGCAGCCTCCAGCAATTTACTCATCTCAGAGATTTGCCTGGGGGGAGGGAAGGAGAAATAAATTGGCTTCCTAAAAGGCACACACATCCAGGATGTCAGAGGAGGGGGTTCATCCAATCAACTCCTGTGTTTGTTTCCACATGTGTAAATTGAAAGGATTATAATGACCAATGGTCAAGTTTCTGGCATTTGATGATTCCATATATCTGACAAAATTTATTATGGTTGTTGTATCCTGATAAACAAGATATTCTGGTTAATGGAAAGACAATAATAACAACTTTAATGTTTACAAGTGGACTCTAAATACCTTACCTCAGTGTTTGTTGTCCAGTAGTTTTCAGTCATGTCTGACTCTTTGTGACCCCATTTGGTGTTTTCTTGGCAGAGATATTGAAATGATTTAGCATTTTATAAATGAGGAAATGGAGACAAATAGGGTTAAGTGACTTGCCCAAGGTCTCACAGTAAATATTTAAGGTCAGATTTTAACTCAGGAAGATGGGTCTGACTCCAGGCCTGGCTCTCAAAGTACTGCTCCACTTGCCTTTTATAACTCAGTAGAATCTTACAATAACTCTCCAGGGGAATATGCTATAAGCATCATAATCCCCATTTTACAGGTGTGGAGTATCATTGCTGAGTCATTTCAACCATGTCTGATTCTCTCAGAAAAGATACAGTATTAGTTAGGCATTTTCTTCTGTAGCTCCTTTTATAGATGAGCAACTGAGGGAAATAGGATTAAGTGACTTGCCTAGGGTCACACATCTAGTAAGTGTCCAAGGCTGGATTACAATTCAGGTCCTCTAGACCCCGGGCCCAAAGCTCTAGCCACTGTGCCACGTGGCTGCCCCTACAGATAGGGAAACAGGCTCAGAATAAGACAATAATAAAGGTTAAGTGACTTGCCTATAGGTTCTCAGTAAATGCTTCTGGTTCAATAATACTATACACTGATGTCCTTTGTATATCAATTTATCTTTCTATCTATCTGATCTTATGTATTATGTATTACATATGTGAATACACATGTATAACATATTAATATATTACATATATGTTATATGTGCATATATAATATATAGAGTATATGAGGTTTTCAGGAAAGAATAGCACCTCTGGCGTTAGGGCTTGCTGAACCCTTTCCAGGCCTGCTCATCCACCTTTGTTATCCACCTGTCACCCAACTCTCACATGTGGTTCCAAGAAGCTATAGTATGCCCAGTGGCTACACCTTGATAAAAACCATCTTGGCAGATAGGTTATACCAAGTTGAGGGTAACCAACAGGCCTGAAATCAATTGATGAGTTTGGAAGATTGCTACCCAGACTATGTGAAGACTTCCCATGGCAGAATGGGTGGGTGACAACTATTTGTTCCAATGGCCATGAAGACAGCTGAAGCAGATGCTGTGGAGGCATAGAGCTTGATCAGACATTGAAGACATCGAGGGCATCCACTGTATGGTGGGCCATTACCAGTGGTTTTGACTGTCTTGACTATCTTGACTACCACTGAACTTCAGTGACTCTGGAAGAGAGTGAGTCTGGTGACTGTGTAACTTTGCTCAAGCAAATCCAACTTACACACCAGTCAAAACATCACTTGTGATGTTATCAGTCCTCCTCTAAATGAAAGACAATCATATATAACGCATATGGGTAATGTAACGATTGGAATAACGCCACCTGCTGGATACTTACTGTAGAAGAGTTCTGTCCATGAAGGGAAGGTCTTTGAGGGCAAGACCAGGAGTCAGGAAGTGACGCGGGCTAGTGGGAGGAGGAAGGAAGAGACTGGCGCTCAGGCTCGCGCTCTTTCCTCTGGACTCTGGTGGAGAGCGGAGCTAGAAATGTGCTCTCCCTTTAATAGATAGGAATCTAGGCCTTTTTCTCTCTCTTTACCAAATTCTTATTCTCCTTAATAAATGCTTAAAAGTCTAACTCTTGCTAAAGCTTATAATTTATTGGCGACCACTCATTAGATATTTTAGACAGTTTAGCTAGAATTTTAACCCTTAACAGATGGCTGACCACGAAGAGGAAAGCTGAACCTCACTTCTGATCTTCCGGTTGGGTAAGAAATTTCTCCTACCCTTTAAACTGCTAAGTACTGGCGCACTGGCTGTGTTTTCCCTTTAAATTTTTTCGAATGGACCTTTTAAACTCCCTAATTACCCTATTTTTGATTTTAGTCTGTTTAACCAGACAAATGGGAGATAAGATCATGTTAATGCTTTGTTTTTGTGGATTTTCTATTTTTCTTTTTATTTTTGTTAAAAGAGCCAGCAACTTACTCACACAAGGAAATATCTCTCCCTCTCCCAAGCATGCTTTTTCAGAAAAACCTGAAGAGATTCCCACAGCTTTTCCCAGTTCTAACAGTAATTGTTGCTCTAATTTTGCATGCCTGGAGGCAATGACCCACCCTCTTGAAGCTTTTAATCCCCTAGCACCTAGAGGCAAAGTGGGGGAAGAGGAATCCAGGCCTGAGTTCAAAATCAAGTCTGATTCAAATTGCGCTGGTCCCTCCCTTCCTCCCCAGACCCCACCCTCTACTCCTCCCATGGCCAAGCCCATTGCTTCCCCTGCCTGGGAAGTCCAGAGATCTGATGCGCATGCTCAGCTTTCTCTACCTACATTTTCAGCTTCAGGCTCTGCCCTTCTCCACCCTGGCTGTGCTTCTGAGACAACCTTAGAAAACCCTTTAAATTCCAGATATACTCGTTTTGTTCATAATTTTGCTAACCTGCTTTTGTCTTTAATTAGTAATCTTATAAAGCATTTGTATGGTGAAAAGACTGACAGACAATATAGAGGGGTTAAAGAAGAAAAACTTAAGCTGAATAAGAATGACAATCATCACCATAGTTCAAGACTCTGCTTCTTTTGCCATGGAAGGGTATATATTTTACAGAAATGTAGAAGTAAGCAGCAAGGTATTGATATGAGTATTGGGGATTTTAGATATCGGAATCAAAAATGTTCTGAATTCACTCAGAGTAATAGTATCAGTTCAGAGGTTACATAGGATTTCTATGCTATTATATATACATTTTGAAATTAATGGTATGGGTTTATTTTCATAGAGATTTTCATGCTTTTGAGATTGTGTCTTATACTTAGTTTTTAAAACAAGGAGAATATTTGTAAAAGCTTTTTATAGTCATGTGATCAAGTTTATATTTTATAATACTCTTATTAATATTAAGTTCACATTCATTTAGTCCTAGTTTGAATTTCATTGTTTTTTATTGTTCCATGTGTATTTTCTTCTACTCGTTTATCTATCTAATTTTAAAAAATTGCAAGATGGTTTTGATTTCATAATACAATGTTAATTCTAGGAGTATTGTGGTCCCATATTCTGAGTTGTTTGTTTTTGTTTTTCTCAACTGATTATTTGATCAAACTCTTTAAAGCATTTCCTTGGCAAATTGGTTGCCATGGCAAGTGTAAATTGATTCTAGAAGTATTATTTTTGATAAGCACATTCCAAAAAAAAAAAAAAAGAGGGGAACATTTGTAAAAGTTTTTTTTTTCAAAAAAAAGTTTTCTTTGAGATTCTGTTGTGCTTTAACTTGTATTTAAATATGTTCAGATTTTTAAAAAAAGTAATTGTATACTAAGTGCAAAAAAGGGGTATTATTTGAAATTGTTGCATAATTATATATTGTGTTCTGAGTCAAGATGTATTCACATTTTTTGCAATCATTTATTATCCTCAATTTTTAAATCCATATGAGACTTGGATTATGGGAACTTATCATTTAAGACATTAATTGCCTTTATTCTGAGTTATCAGATGCCAGTTGGCCAAGAT
Organism: Dromiciops gliroides; assembly: GCF_019393635.1. Classification (NCBI taxonomy): domain Eukaryota; kingdom Metazoa; phylum Chordata; class Mammalia; order Microbiotheria; family Microbiotheriidae; genus Dromiciops; species Dromiciops gliroides. The sequence continues at coordinate 99,896,653 of NC_057861.1, forward strand.
GCCATCCAATCACAAGAGGAATACATGCAAGAGCATACACTGAACTGTCACATGAGGGGAGACATGCATGAAGTCAAGGTATGGCCGAGGGAACGGCTTTTGACAAATGTTGAGGTTGGATTCTCTTGGTTTAATATTTTATTTTATTTTTCCCCACAATATTGTACAGATGGCTGGAAGTATTCATCCCACCCATCTCGCTCCTACACCTGGCTTCTATGCTCCCTCCTATATGCCTGATACCATGGACATCTCAATCCCATGCATCTGATTAAGTCTGACTCAGTTTCCTCCAATATGTTCGGTGGCATGGACATATATTCCATCCACCTATTTTAGACCTGGCATACTGCATGGGCAGTATATATTGCTCAAGTGTGGGAATGCTCATATCCCATCATTTCTCTGTTCTTTTATGGTAACCCCCATAATTATCTCAGGTGTCATGATAAATACAGTGTTGAATTTGGCCTTGACACCTGTTACCAATTATATTAGATTTTTTAATTTCTCATAATGGCATGAGGATAATTAGGCAGATGATGCAAAAAGTGATAAAACAAAGATAAAAATTATTTTTATTAATTAATATTGCAGCAATTGTCTTCTCAATTACCCTCCATGAGGGGGGACTATAGTAATATTATAATTTTAAAGAATGTTTTAATTTTTGTTTTATTATATGTTTCATGTGTAACAACTAAGATTCTGAATTCCCTTAGACATGTTTTTGAGAACTTTCATTGTTTGATTTGATTATTGACAAAGCTATTTTAAAGTTGTGTTAAGCTCAATTTTGTAGGAAATTTTCCTGGCTGATTACCAGCATCCACACCTCAACCCCTGAAAAGACTTCCATTCCACGACTACACCTAGAGGACATCTAAGAAAAGACTTTCAGAGACTTTAAATGAACAGTTTTGATTTGTTGTTTTTGTTGTTGTTTTTCTCTTTCTGTTATAATATACACCATCTGTAACATGTATTCTCTGCAGAGGCCCTCCCTTCGCAAGACTAATGTCAAAGCGTCGGTTCATGAGGACAAAAAAAAAAAATCGCCCCTCTGAACAAAACTTTCCTCTCTTCCTTTTCTATATTGTTGTTCACATATTATTAGTTAGCAATAGTTATTATATTGTTTTTACTGTTCCGTCAAGGAAACATTTTGTTTCTTGAGGAACAACAGGGGGGACTGTAACGATTGGAATAACGCCACCTGCTGGATACTTACTGTAGAAGAGTTCTGCCCATGAAGGGAAGGTCTTTGAGGGCAAGACCAGGAGTCAGGAAGTGACGCGGGCTAGTGGGAGGAGGAAGGAAGAGACTGGCGCTCAGGCTCGCGCTCTTTCCTCTGGACTCTGGTGGAGAGCGGAGCTAGAAATGTGCTCTCCCTTTAATAGATAGGAATCTAGGCATTTTTCTCTCTCTTTACCAAATTCTTATTCTCCTTAATAAATGCTTAAAAGTCTAACTCTTGCTAAAGCTTATAATTTATTGGCGACCACTCATTAGATATTTTAGACAGTTTAGCTAGAATTTTAGCCCTTAACAGTAATCTACATTAAGAACATCCTATGGAGAAAGGGATCTCTCTATCACAGAGTATTCCCAATATTTTAGTGAAGTGTTAAGCCATCTATATATATATATGTATATGTATATGTATATGTATATGTATATGTATATGTATATGTACATGTAAATATATGCACATGTATATATATACATATACATATAAATATTTTTAAAATTCAAAAGGATTAAACAATTATTTGAAATGTTTAGGGCACTTTGTGTCTATGAAAGAGTAATGGTTCTGAAGAGCTTTTATGGTACCATTCACTTCTGTGATCCTGTGTTAAGAGGGGAAAAATTCTTCATTCTACATACTTGGATTTATTATTTTCTACTTATCCTGAACAAGAATTAAATTCAATTCAGTTGAATGGAAGTTCAATATAGTGTGTATGTGTACATATAAAACATGTATATAGACATGTCTAGATAAATGTGTGCATGTGTGTGCCCTTATATGTTTTTGTATATGCATGTGTATAATGACACATATAATCTCATTTTCTTCTCTCAATAACCATATTAATAAAATTCTATTATTAGCCCTATTATAAATCATTGCAACTGAGTATGAGAGGGGTTGTTATCAGCCTAGGGTCACCTGGATAGTAAGTGTCTAAGGCAGAATTTGACCTCAGTTCACCCTGAGCCAAGTCCAGTGCTCCATTAAGTTAAATTTCCTCTGAATGGAAATGAATTGACTTCATATTCAGGATCAGTAGAAAATAATACATCTAAAGCACATGGAACGAACCATTTATTTCCCATTAATTTGGAATCACAAGACTATGAGGGCCCACAAAGCTTATCAAAAGAATCCTTCATTCATAGGCACAAAGTGGCTTAAACCTTTCCAAACAATTATCTGTTCGACTATATTCTTGGTATTAAGAAGATTGCCTGGCCTCTCCCACTCTGAGGGCTAGGTGCAAGTACATGAGACAAATTCAGATGCAAACATATGAAGTATGGAAATTGTTCCCCTTACGCTGTCCCAACCAGGGATGCCTCAGGCAAGAAGCAGAGGTTGAATTTATAACACAGACACAGGTCTCTCCTGACTCTAAGGCCAGCCCTCCTTCCACTACTCCATGCTGCCATGTAAGATCATAGGATCATGAATTTAGAATTATAAAATGATAAGACTAGAGCTGCATAGCCCCTCAGAGACCATATTATCCACCATGAATTTGGAAGGCTTGTAAATCATATTGTCCAACCTGCTGATTTTATGACACATAATAAAGATCTATTTTTTATTTCTATTCTACCATGTTGCTGAAGCTCTTCCTGACTATAAAGTCATTTGCTAGAGTAAATCTGTGGACATTCCAAGGGCCTCGGTAAGTGCTGCAGCCCTCACTTCCTGGTAGCCATAGGTCCTGAAGACCTGGAAAGGAAAATTCTTGCCATTGAAGTCCTTACTTTGTCAAATGGTTCAGCATCAGAAACACACTGTTATTAAAGCAAACTACTTTGAAATACTTAAGAACTCTGATTAATCCAATGACCAACCACTATTCCAGAGGTTCCAGGCTATTATCCATTTCCTAACAGAAATGTAACAGACTTGAATGTAGAATGAGACACACATGTTTAGATGAGGCCAATCCTTATTTTTTCTTTTTTTTTTTTGGGGGGGCAGTACTCTGCTTATTTGGGATGGAGTGGGAGGAAGAAAAAAATAAATGCTGCTTAACTGACAAAACTAAAATGTAATTAAAAATAAATGGCATCAAAATAGAGGAGTAGCAATTACTTTTCTGTGGCTCCCTATGGCCTATGGGGCCTTAACATATCATTTGTGGCTAAAACCTCCTATATGTGTGTTAAGGGCTAAAATTGTAGCTAAACTGTCTAAAATATCTAATGAGTGGTCGCCAATAAATTATAAGCTTTAGCAAGAGTTAGACTTTTAAGCATTCATTAAGGAGAATAAGAATTTGGTAAAGAGAGAAAAAGGCCTAGATTCCTATCTGTTAAAGGGAGAGCACATTTCTAGCTCCGCTCTCCACCAGAGTCCAAAGGAAAGAGCCTGAGAGCGAGCGCCAGTCTCTTCCTTCCTCCTCCCACTAGCCCGCGTCACTTCCTGACGCCAAAGAAAAGACTCCTGGTCTTGCCCTCAAAGACCTTCACTTCATGGGCGGAACTCTTCTACAGTAAGTCTCCAGCAGGTGGCGTCATTCCAATCGTTACATGTGTATCCCTGAATATTGTGTGAGCATATTGAGAGAAGGTTCTTTTGTGTTTATGTATTTGTATCATTGGAGATTAGCACAGTGGTTAGTATGAAGTAAGCGCCTAATAAATGTCCCCCCTTCATTTATTCACAACCTAGCAATTGAGCAATATATTAAATTAACTATATTAACCAGACACTTCCACACCATCCACAAGGCAATGATAATTGATGTTTACAATGATAACCTTGAGTCAAAATCCTGAAGTGCTTTCTGAGTCATCAAAGAAAGATTAAATTATGTTTAGCAAGATTAAATTATGTTAGAAAAAAGAAGGGCAGAAATGTTGAACTTCTACTGATAGAGGGCTAATGCTTAATAGTGACCATGATGCTGTTCTTATAATGGAAACTATTAACACAGCTGAATAAGTTTCAAAGTATCTTAGAAATATTGGTTTCACCTTACAAGATTACATGTTTGGGGTTATGATGAACAAGTGTGTATATGTATGTATAAATGTGTATATGCCTATAAGTATATGCATATGTATATGTATACACACATACACATATGTATATATGTATACGCGTATATCTGTGAAGATAGAGACAAAGATATAGTTATAGTTATAATACTCGTGTTTTTGAGTCTTATTGTTATATATTATTTGAAACTGTTAAATTTTGTTTGGTGAAGAAGGTCGGTACTTAAGTGATGAGAGTTCTAGAATTGAAAAGCCAGAAGACCTAACTTCAAATTATATCTCTTCCACTGACTGTAGGGATGGTGAAAGTCATTTAGTTTAATCTATAACTAAAGAATAATTCCTTCTATTACATATCCAAAAAGTGGCCATCAATCTATGCATAAAGACTTCCCATGAAGGAGAAATTAGCTCTGTTGCATTTTTGAATAACTATTTTTAGATATGCTTTTTCTTATATCAAAGTAAAATTTACCACATCCCAGCCTTGATTTCTTGTTGCCATTCAGTCATGTCTGACATTCTGTGACCCAGTTTGGGATTTTCTTGGCAAACTTATTGGAATGGTTTGCTATTTCCTTGTCTGACTCATTTTACATATGAGGAACTAAGGTAAACAGGGTTAAGTGACTTGCCCATGGGTCACATAGCTAGTAATTCTCTGAGGCCAGATTTGAACTTCGATCCTACTGACTCCAGGAATGGCACTGTATCTGCAATGCCATCTATATGCCCAATATAGCCTCCACTATGGCTCCCAATTATGCTACCTGAGACCAAGCAGAACAAATCTATTATGACTTGTCCTTTGAATATTTAAAGGTAGTTATTCTTTTTCTTCTAAGATTTCTTCTCTTTGGTCTAAACATCCTGAGCTCTTACAACAGCTTCTCATTTGGCCTGATCTTGAGACCTTTATGTGTCCCAATATTGCTTCTTTGGGTACTCTCTGGTTTATCAATGTTTTTGTTTTTTGTTTTTGTTTTTTTTCTAAAATGTGGCACCCAGAAATACATATAATAGACCAGATGTGTTCTGACCAGGGCATAATACATCAGAATTATCACCTCCCAGATTGTCTTCCATAAGCAAATACTATAATTATAATTATGTAAATAATCATCTCTCTCCTTGTCAAGATATATCAACAAGTAATTATAGAGCACCCATTATGTGCTTTGCAGTGTGGTAACTAGGAATCAGTAATACAAATCCCCAGCTATGCTCATGACATAAACTCACCTGGGGTTTTCTTTATTCAAAATCTAATACATATAATTTTCTTTCTCTGTCTTTACTCTTCCAGGTTTAGGTATCAGTACCATATTTATTTCATAAAAGGAGTTTGGTAGGATCCCTTCTTTGCCTATTAATCCAAATTATTTAATATTGGAATTAGTTGATATTTCAATGTTTAATAAAATTCACTTGTAAATCCATCTAGTCCTGAAATTATTTTCTTAGGAAGCTCACTTGCATCATATTCAATTTCTTTTTCCAGAATAATTCTATTCTTAACTATTCTCTACAATACAATTATCTAAGACAATCCCAAAGAACAATTGATGAAACTTACTATCTACCTCCAAAGAAAGAACTGATATTAATGGAACACATACTGAAGCATGCTATTTTAAACTTTCTTTCATCTTTTTCTTTTATTCAAGTTTTCTTATACAAAATGACTAATATGATCATGTTTTACATAATCATACATGTATAAACTATTCTGATCACTTATTGATTCAGGGAAGGGGGAGGGGAGGGAATGAGGTATAAAATTGGATCCCAAAACTATAAATAAAAATGTTTATTATTTAAATAATTTAAACTAAATTAAATTAAATTGCTCTATTTAGATATTATATTTCTCCTTCTGCTAATCTAGGTAATTTATATTTTTGTAAATATTTTTCCATTGCACTTAAATTGTTAAATTTATGGGCACATAATTGGGCAAAATACCTCTTTATAATTGCTTTAATTTTATCTTTTTTATTTATTTACAATTTTATTCTTCCTCGATTATAATGAAAAACAATTTTTAATGTCCATTTTAAAAACTTTGTGTTCCAAATTCTCTTCCTCCCTCCCTCCCCAAATCCCCATTAAGAATACAAGCAATTCAGGGGGCTGCTAGGTGGCACAGTGGATAAAGCACTGGCCTTGGATTCAGGAGGACCTGAGTTCAAATCCAACCTCAGTCACTTGACAGTTACTAGCTGTGTGACCCTGGGCAAGTCACTTAAACCTCATTGCCCTGCCCTCCCCCCCCCCCCACAACAAAAAAGAACACAAGTAATTCAACATGAGTTACATATGTTTGGTCATGCAAAACATTTCCATATTAGGTTGTGAAATGAAACAGACCAAAAAAAATTAAGAAAAAGAGACTATAAAGAAATTATGATTCAGTCTGTATTCAGACACCATCAGTTCTTTCTCTGGAGATGGATCACATTTCTCATAAGTCCTTCAGAGCTGTGTTGGATCATTATATGCTGATCAACGTACAATACTGCTGCCACTTTGTATACAGTATATATCACTTTACATCAGCTCACATGTCTTCCTAGGTTTTTCTGAGCATCTTGCTCATCATTTCTTTCTCTTTTTTTTAGTTTGCAACATTTGTTTTTATAAGATTTCTAGTTTCAACTTTTTCTCCATCCCTCCCCTCCCTCCCCCATCCCCAAAACAACAAGCAATCTGATGTAGGCCATACATGTACAAACACATTAAACAGATTTCTGCACTAGGCATGCTGTGCTAGAAGAATTAGAGCAAAAAGGAAAAACCTAAAACAAGAAAAACAAAAAAAAAAATAGAGATAGTAAGGTTCAATCTGCATCCAGATTCCACAGTTCTTTTTTGATTTTTTCTGGATTTGGAGCTGCTCATCATTTCTTAAGCAAAATAGGGTTCCATCATAATCTCATCCCATAAGTTGTTCAGTCATTCCCCAATTGATGGGCATCTCCTCAATTTCAAATTCAACTTTTTGTTTTTTATCTCTTTTTGGATACTGACCTAGCAGTGGTATTACTAGGTCAAAGAGTTTGCATGCTTTTGTCGCCCTTAGGCCATAGGTCCAAATTGCTCTACAGAATGTTTGAACCAGTTTATAACTTTACCAAGAGTGTATTAATGTCTCATTTTCCCTATATCCCCTATAACATTAGCCATTTTCCTCTGCTGACCTATTATCCAATCCAATGGGAATGAGGTAATACCCAGAATTATTTTGACCTGAATATATCCAATCAATAGTGTTGGAGAATTTTTTTTCATATGGCTATATGTAGCTTTGATTATTTCATATGAAAACTCTTCATATATTTTGATCATTTATCAATTAGGGAATGGTTATTATTTTAATAAACTTAAATCAGTTCTCTATGTCTATGAGAAATGAAACCTTTATCAAACAAAACTGTTCAAAACTTTTTCACAGTTACTATTGCTGACTGAATTTCCACCCACCCTATTCCCTCCCTAAGACATTCACTCTATTCTCTGTCTCCTTTTGCCCTGTCCCTCCTCAAAAGTGTTTTGTTTCTGACTGCCCCCTCCCCCAATGTGCCTTCCTTTCTATCACCCCTTTGTTTTTTTTTTTATAAAGTATTTTATTTTTTTTCCCATTACATGTAAAGATAGTTCTCAACTTTTGTTTATAAAAGCTTTCCAATTTCAGATTTTTTTCTCCTTCCATCCCCTCCCTCCCCCCCTCCCCTAGACAGCAGGTAATCTGATATAGGTTTATATATATATATATATATATATATATATATATATATATATATATATATATATAACATTAAACATATTTCTGCATTAGTCATGTTATAAGATAAAAATCAGAGCAATGACAAAAAACCTCAAAATAGAAAAACAACAGCATCAAAAAACAACAAAAAAAATAGTATGGTCCATTCAGCATCTATACTCCACAGGTTTTTTTTTTTTCCCCTGGATTTGGAGATCCTTTTCCATCATGAGTTCCCTGGAACTCTTCTGTAGCCTTGCATTGGTGAGAAGAATATAGTCTATCACAGTAGATCAACACACAATGTTGATGATACTGTGTACAATGATCCTTTCATATAGAAGGTGCTAAATCATGTGTTATCTTGACTGTGGCTCCACAATACTTGAATTGTTTCTTTCTGGCTGCTTGCAATATTTTCTCCTTGACCTAGGAGGTTTGGAATTTGGCTATAATAGTCCTGGGAGTTTTAATTTTAGGATCTCTCTCAGGAGATCTTCAGTACATTCTTTCCATTTGTACTTTACCTTCTAGTTCTAAAATATCAGGGCAATTTTACCCGACAATTTCTTAGATGATGATGTCTAGCCTTTTTGTTTGATCATGGCTTTCAGGTAGTCCAATAATTTCAAATTATCCCTCCTGGTTCTATGTTCCAAGTCAGTTGTTTTGACAATGAGATATTTCACATTTCCCTCTATTTTTTTCATTTTTTTGATTTTGCTTTATTGTTTCTTGATTTATCATAAAATCATTAGCTTCCATTTGCTCAATCCTAACTTTTAAGGAGTTATTTTCTTTAGAGAGCTTTGTACCTTGTTTTCAATTTGGGCAATTTAGTTTTTCAAGTTATTCTTTTCCTCATTGGCTTTTTGTACATCTTTTACCATTTGGCCTACTCTGTTTTTAAGGTGTTATTTTCAGTCTTTTTTGTGTGTCTCCTTTTACCAAGCTGTTGGCTTTTTTTCATGATTTTCTTACATCATTCTCATTTTTATTTCCATTTTTCTTCTACCTCTCTTACTTTATTTTCAGTCTTTTTTGAGCCCTTCTATGGCCTGAGACCAATTCACATTTTTCTTGGAAGCTTTGGATGTAGAAGCTTTGACTTTGTTATCTACTTCTGAGGGTATATTTTGATCTTCCTTGTCACCAGAGAAGCTATGGAGGGTCAGCATTTTTTTCTGTTTGCTCATTTTCCTGGACTATTTCTTTTTTTTTTTTTTTTTGGTGAGGCAATTGGGGTTAAGTGACTTACCTAGGGTCACACAGGTAGTAAGTGTTAAGTGTCTGAGGCTGGATTTGAACTCAGGTCCTCCTGACTCTAGGGCCGGTGCTCTATCCACTGCGCCACCTAGCTGCCCCTCCCAGAGTATTTCTTGACTTTAAACTCTTTGGTAAAGTTGGACACTGCTTTCAGGGTGGAGGGTGCACTGTCCCAAGTTTTGCGAGGTTTATGCAGTAGTTTTCAGAGGTACTTCTAGGAATTTGTAATTTTTAAGTTCTTCCAAGTTGGTATGATTTAAGATGAGGTATGTTTACTACTCTCCTGGAATGTGCTCTGGTCTGCAACAACCACAGGCCTGCTTTTCTGCCCTGGAACTATGAACAGAGACCCATTCCACTGTGGCTGCAAGCTTTTACGTCCTTGTATTCCTCCCCTACCTGGGAACAAGATTGTTACCTGTATCTGATTATGGGAAAAACAGCAGAGTACTGCCTCAGTGATAGCAAAGAAATCTCTGTAATTTCCTTCTGGCCAATTGTTTGATCCTCTTACCATCTGTAGACTAAGAGTTCCAGAAGCAGTTGCTGCTGTTGCTGAGTCAGAGGCTCCCAAGGCCTGCTCCTTGATTGCTATGGCTAGAACTGGATCTGTACTGGGGCCTGTCCTGGGCTGCACTGTACTCTCATCCTGGTACAACAAATCTTTCCTCCTGAACTTCTAAGTTCTCATTGGCTGGAAAATTAATTTACCATCACTTTTTGTGGATTCTGCTGCCCTAGGGATTGTCTTATGGCATTTGAAAGGTATTTGGAAGGGAATATTCAGACAAGTCACTGTCTTTCCTCTGCCATCTTGGATCCTCCCCCTAATTTTTTCTTTATTACTGATAAATTCACTTCATTTTTAATACTAGTGATTTGATTTTTTCTCTTTTTTAATAAAATTAACCAATGGTTTATCTATTTTATTGGGTTTTTATAAAAAAACTAAGTTTTATTTATCAATTCAATGGTTTTTTTACACTCAATTTTATTAATCACACTTAATTTTTAGGGTTTTCAATTTATTGTTTAATTGGGGATTTTTACTTTGTTCCTTCTCATTTTTTAAAAAAACTGAATGTCTAATTAATTAGTATGCTCTTTCTCTATTTTATTGATGTAAGCATTTAGAGATATACATTTTTCCTCTGATTACTGTTTTTGTTGTATCCCATAGGTTTTGATATGTTGGCTCATTATTTACATTCTATTTTTTAATAATAGTAAGAAGAAATTTATTTAGAATTTTCCCCAAGTTACATGTAAAAATAATTTTTGAATTGATTTTTTAAAGCTTTGTGTTCCAAATTATCTTCCTCCCTCCCTCCTTCCCTTCTACTCCCTAAGAAATCAAGCAATTCAATACAAGTTATACATGTACAGTCATGCAAAACATCTCGACATTAGTCAGGTTACACAAGAAAAGAGACAAAATAACTTTAGAAAGAGGAATTAACAAAAAATACTATATTTCAATCTATTCAGATACCATCAGTTCTTTCTCTGTAGATGGATTGCATTTTTCATAAGTCCTTCTGATAGCAGCCTGCTCATCATTTCTTTTATAGTTGCTATTGCTAACTGTATTAGCCTCCCTCCTATTCCCTCCCCTTGAGATTTACTCTATTTTCTATCTTCTTTCACCCTATCCCTCCTCAAAAGTGTTTTTCTTTTTACTGCACCCTCCCCCAATGTTCCCTCCCTTCCTTCACTTCTCCCCCCTTATGACCTTTTCCTCCCATTTTCCCGCAAAGCAAGATATATTACTATGCCCATTTGAGTGTGTATGTTATTCCCTCTTTGAGCTGATTCTAATGAGAGTAAGGCTCACTCACTCCCCTGCTCCTTCTGCTCCTTCCCCATCTTCCCTTCCACTCCATAAGCTTTTTCTTATTTCTTTTATGTGAGCTACTTTACACCATTCCACCTTTTCCTTTCCCTTTCTTCTAGTGTATTCCTCTTACCCTTTAATTTTATTTTAAAGATGATTGACATTCTCTTTAATGAAATTGACTGTTGTTATGGTTTGTTCTTTAATCCACACATTTTTTATTATTATGTTGTTTAATCATTAGTTAGTTTTTAATCTGTATTTATGCGGTACCTTATTAAATATAATGTTATTGCATTGTTATATGAAAAGGATAATTTTTAATATTTCTGCTTTTATGCTTTTAACTATGAGATTTTTATTCCTAATAGTAGGTCAATCTTTGCAAAGGTACCATGAACTGCTGAGAAAAAAAGTATATTCTTTTCTATTCCCATTCAATTTTCTCCAGATATCTATCTTATCCAACTTATCTAAAATTCCATTTACTTCCTTGATGTTTTTCTTATTTATTTTAGGTAGATTGGGGAGGGGGAGAAAGGAGAAAAGAAAATTATAGGATAACTTTTTATATATTTAAAAGGAATAATAAGGTGTACATAATAGATTTATAGTTTCATGTACAAGAATAATTTTCCTATCCTACTCTGTTATATAAATGCTTGTTTTATTTCTTAAATTCAGAATAAAATTTAAAATAATATTTTAAAAAATATAATATTTATTTTATATTTCCTATTTTGGGTGACAGTGCTATTTGTCTGTCTTCCAATGATACTAGTCTTTCTTTAATGGTTTCTAGAGAATATGATTCACTCAGAATCTCCAGACATAGGAATATATGCCTTGTCCTGTGGTTTCACTCGTCCAATCCAGTGGTTATTTTGTAAATACAATGGTTTTGTAACAAAGAGAAAAACAATAGAATAAAACATGGAGAATTGAAATTTTAACAACATATCACTGAAGTTTCCATTGATTAGTCAATTAATCAAACAAGAATTATGAATTTTATACTATGTGCTAGGCATTATGATATTCACTGAAAATGCTGAGATGATTTGTGACTTAATAAACTCATTCTCTCCAGTGATACAGATAGTAACCAATACATGATTAAATATCTTGTGTGGTTCTTATCCATGTTCTCCTGAATTCACCACATAATATCCACCCAATGTGTTAGAGACCTTGACTGTCTCCCAACTTCACAAGTGGAGCATTCTGGTTGCCATCCTGTGCTTCCTCCATGTAACCAGACATTTGCTCCTTTTGTCCTACAATTTCTTAAAGACATCTTTTGTTATTCCCCTTGTTGGTTATATGTGGCAACCTTCGCATACCCACCTGGTCGGTGCCATTTCTTGCCCTATTAGCCACTGTGTGGCAATTTAACTTTAGTTCTGCTGCAAGTCAGTCATAACTACAAAATGTTTATATAGAATAATAAATTGTTAGCATGGGAAACTTGGGGTCAACAAATGTGCTTTACAGTTAATTTCAAAGCAATCCAGCTTGTTCTCATCCTCATTTTTAATTCTTTGCTCGTTGCAAATCTATACTATTTGACCTATATTAGATAATATTGGAAAGCTCTACAGGTAGACCATTTGATTGCTTTTTAATATCTGGGCATTAGACATTCTTCATTAATTTAGTTGGTCTTGTATGGATGGAGAGACAAAAATCCTTTTTGATTATATATCTCTTCCAGAAGTCTCTTCGATATATTGGGAATTATAACCAACAAAATGTTATCTGCAAATAGGAACATCTGGAAAAACTCACCATCTACAGAGAATCCCTCCTTAACCTAGACCCTATACTGGTTCTTCTTTCTTATAATAATGAATGTTTAGGTATCTAAATGTATCTTCCTGCTTTATATCTAACCTGATGTTTATTATCTGATGATTACTGATCATGGTCATTTCTATTGTCACATATTCCAAGGAATCTTGAATAAACTTGATATATGGATGGGGGATACCATATTGAGACAGAGCATGTGATGTGAAATTTTGTTCTACCTAATCAAATGCCTTTTCATAATCCGCAACCAATAAGCACAATGGTATCATATTTTCTAAGTAACATATAGTCAATTATGAGATAGGAAATATGACAGTATTATTGAGCATTGCTTTTAAAAGTCTACTTATTTCTTACCAATACTTTCATCAAAATGGCTTCTATTCACCTATAGATGAACTTCCTAAAGATTTTGCCTGGATGACAGAATAGGCATAACAGGTCACTTGTTATTGATACTCTCTGTCTCCTCTTTTGTGTATAAACAGGTTTTGCGATTTTTTTCTATGCCTCTGCCATCTCTTCCTCCTTCAGATGCCTTGTACATTGTTCCCTCAATGTCCTCATGATTGTATTATGTGCAGCATGGATTCAATCTACTTTCCCCATCTCCATTCTCTTTAGTGCTGCCATTTCTACCTTCTCTCCAAGCTTTTCTGGCACAGTGGTGCTCAAGTCCAAGTCTTCTGCTTTTATTACAATTGATAAAGCATAGAATTTGATAAATGGTTTTATTAAATCATTCCCATTTTTGTCTGTCAATGAACCTCATTATTTTTTATTTGCTTGAATGTCATTAGACGACAATGTTAATTTGACTCTCTTGCTAAGCTTCCTCTAAAATGGCTTTACTGTCTACGTCTTGTTTCTACTCTATGAGAAAATACAAACTTATAGTGCTACACATAATCATGTCATCATTCTTCATGAGAATTTAGATAATTCAGTATTCTAAACTCAAGTTGGCTGTAATTCCTATTTGATAACCAGTAAATTAATTGATTGCCAATTGAGCAGTTTTCTGGGTTATTTTGGTCTTTTATAATAGAAATTAATTTTACTGGTTTTATTTCTGATGAAATTATTATACAATGGGTTTTTATCTGTTGTCCATTTCTCATTTTTTATTTTAAGTCATTTGTTCAAATAATTCAAGATTGGGGGCAGCTACATGGCAGTGAGTAGAGCACCAACCCCAGGAGTCAAGAGGACCTGAATTCAAATATGACTTCAGACACTTGACACTTACTAGCTGTGTGACCCTGGGCAATTCACTTAATTTTATCTCCAAAATATGATAATTACAATTGCCACCTTAATTGTACAACATTTTTTCTTAATTGCTCTTTTTTCTCCTTTATTATAAGGCCTGATGCTAGCTTTTAATATTTAATGGCCTGACTTTGCACATGTAACTAATTCTCACATTGATAATGAGTTTTCTTCCCTTCTATCATTTGGGAGGGAGCTATGAGGGTTAGGTGACTTGCCCAGGGTCACACAACTAGTAAGTGTCAAGTGTCTGAGGCTGGAATTGAACAGAGGTCCTCCTGAATCCAGGGCTGGTGCTTTATCCACTGTGCATTTTTTGGTATTCACCATGTACAGCACCTATATATATATATATATATATATTTTTTTTTTTTAACAAAGTGTTCATGATAAAGTAAAAGGCATCTGTGTAATCTAGAATTTTTGGTCTCTTCTGTTTCTTTGTTATCAATGATACTTTCCCATATTTTTTTCCTTCTTTACCTCATCTTTGCATTTGAAGTATGATAGTATATGCTGGTTTAATTTGCAGTCACTAGAGATATATTGAGAAAAATGAAATGGACCCTTCTTGCAAAGAGCTTAATCCTACAAATATAGCTTCCTTTCATGGACTAATGAACTTCGTTTCCATCTGATTAATCTCCAGCCCTGTCCTCACCACTAGATCAGATATCATGATTGCCCAGCAATCATCTGCAATATAACACCAAGCTCCTTTCCATATCAAAGCTATCAACCAATCAGACCCCTACCATGAACCATAGCTATAACAATCAGATCAATAATGAAACTGATATGAATAAAAAATCACATTTATATGTTGTGTTAAGGTTTAAAAAAGTGCTTTTCACTGTTTCTTTGCCAGAAAACTTTCCATATTATTAATCCTGAATACTTGCTAGCATTTAAATAGCAACTTATGGTTTGGAAAGTGCTTTTTAAAAATATTACCTCATTTCATCCTCACAACAATCCTGGGGTTTATTTTATACTTATCCCCATTTTACATATGAGGAACCTGAGGCAGGCAGAGATTAAATGACTTACCCAAAGATTCACAACTACTAAGTGTCTGAGTGTGAATTTGAATTCAGGTCTTTTTGATTCTGACACTACCTCCCTTAATGCTTGAAAGGCATTTTCCACTCATCTCCACAGGATAGTGGTATCAATTTTATAATTTTGCAATGTTCCAGGGAAATAAATATGGTTCTCTTCCTATCTTTCTGAATACTCTGTTGTTTCTTTTGGGTATACCATTAGGATTCTTTCCTTGATCTTTTCTCTCTCTAGGCTCACTAGATTGAGAATTTAATTTACTTTATTTTATTCTATTCTATTCTATTTTGTTTTGTTTTATTTTATTTGTGGGGCAATGAGGGTTAAGCAACTTGCCCAGTGTCACACAGCTAGTAAGTGTCAAGTGTCTGAGCCCGGATTTGAACTCAGGTCCTCCTGAATCCAGGGCCAGAGCTTTATCCATTGCACAACCTAGCTGCTTCTACTTTATTTTTGTTGTTGTTGCTGCTATTGTTTTTTTTTTTCCATTCACTTTTCTTTTCTTTACAGTTACAGATTCTCTCCTTCTCCCAAACCATTGCTATCCATTGAGAAGGCAAGAATTAGAAAACCAATTTCAAATATGAAATTATGCAAAATACATTTTTGTATTAGTTGGTTCAAAATGTAAAAAAAGGCTCTTTTAGTGGTGACAAGGAATTGGAAATTGAGGGGTTGCCCATCAATTGGGGAATGGTTGAATAAGTTATGGTATATGAATGGAATGGAATGCTATTGTTCTGTAAGAAATGATGAGCAGGCAGATTTCAGAGAAACCTAGAAGGACTTGCATGAATTGATGCTGAGTGAGATGAGCAGAACCAGGAGAACATTTTACACAGTATCATCAACATTAGGTGTAGATCAACTGTGATAGACTTGATTCTTCTGAGCAATACAGTGGTACAAGATAAGTCCGAAGGACTCATGATGGAAAATGCTCTCCCAATCCAGAAAAAAAAAAAGAACTGTGAAATATGGATGTACATTGAACCCTACTATTTCTTTGGTTTTTGGTACTGTTGTTTTTCTTTTTTGAGTTTTTTTTTCCTTTTTTGCTCTGATTCTTCTTTCACAGCAAGATTAGTACAGAAATATGTTTAATGTAATTGTACATATATAACTTACATCAGTGTGTTATTTAAAATTCTAAATGTGGGTTCTAATCTGTCCCCCCAGTTTTGGGGGTAAACTGACTAAAATCACTGATAAATGAGATTAGGGTTTTTTGTTTTTGTTTTTAATTAATAAAGTATTTTTTTCTGTTACATGTAAAAATAGTTCTCATCTTTTGTTTATACAAGCTTTACTATTTCAGATTTTTCTTCCTCCCTCCCCTCCCTCCCCCCTCCCCTAGACAGCAGGTAATCTGATATAGGTTTTATATATATATATATATATATATATATATATATATATATACACACACATATATATGTATATATATACATATATACATACACATATATATATGTATATGTATATATATGCATATATACACATAATAACACTAATCCTATTTCTGCATTAGTCATGTTATAAGAGAAAAAATCAGAGCACTGATGAAAAACCTCAAAATAGAAAAAAACAACAGCACCAAAAACAAAAGAAATAGTATGGTTCATTCAGCATTTATACTCCGCAGTTCTTTTTTTTTTTTCCCTTGGATTTGGAGATCCTCTTCCATCATGAGTTCCCTGGAACTCTTCTGTACCATTGCATTGGTGAGAAGAATACAGTCCATCACAGTAGATTAACACTCAATGTTGATGATACTTTGTACAATGTTCTTCTGGTTCTGCTCATCTCACTCATCATCAGCTCACGCAAGACCCCCCAGGTTTCTCTGAACTCCTCCTGCTCATCATTTCTTACAGCACAATAGTATTCCATTGTATTCATATACCACAACTTGTCCAGCCATTCCTCAATTGATGGGCACTCCCTCAACTTCCAATTCCTTGCCACCACGTAAAGAGCAGCTATAAATATTTTTGTACATGTGGGTCCCTTTCCCCCTTACATGATTTCTTTGGGGAAAAGACCCAAAAGTGGTATTGCTGGGTCAAAGGGTATGCACAGCTTTATCACCCTTTGGGCATAATTCCAAATTGCTCTCCAGAATGGTTGGATCCATTCACAGATCCACCAACAATGCATTAGTGTTCCAATTTTTCCACAGCTTCTCCAACATTTATTATTTTCCTTTTTTGTCATTTTAGCCAATCTGATAGGTGTCAGGTGGTACCTCAGATTTGTTTTAATTTGCATCTTTCTAATGATTAGAGATTTAGAGCATTTTTTCATATGGGAATAGATAGCTTTGGTTTCTTCATCAGAAAACTGCCTGTTCATATCCTTTGACCATTTAATGAGATTAGGTTTTTAAGGGTTTATTGAAAGATAGTAAAAGAAAGAGAAAGATTGAGAACAGATTTTCTATAACCTGGCAATCCTAACCTTCCTAAGCTTCCCCTTCTGAAGTCTTCTGCCTCCACACCAATCTCTCACACCAAAAGAGGCAGAAGACTCTCCCCCAGCATCTGCTTCCCCTCCCAGAAATGGGATCTGATTGGCTAGTGTCATTCAAATTCATTGGTTCACTGGACCCAAAGTTGGACTCAATGTAAAGTTCAAAGTTTTTAGCTTCTGAGAACAATTAATTTCTTAAGTACCCTTAAGTACCAGCCAGACCTTCTTATAATCTAGTAAGCAGTCAACAGTCAGTCACTTTATCCAATTCCATTAGTTTAAATCAGTCTCCAGGTGGGCCCCTGAGTATCTGCTAAATTTCATCTATCACATTCCATTATCTTGACACATCAGATTACTTGCTGTCTTGGTGAAGGGGGAGGGAGGGACGGACAGGAGGGAGAAAAAATTGAAACTAGAAATCTTATAGAAGCCAATGTTAAAAACTATCTCTACATGTAACTGGAAAATAATAAAATACGTTCATTTAAAAAAAATTTAAAGGAAGAAAAATAAAGAGAAAACAATATGCTTCATTCTGTGCTCTGAGTACATCAGTTTTCAATATGGAAAAGGATAGTATTTTTCATCATGTGTCCTTTAGAGATGAGGTAGGTCATTGTGTTGATCAGATTCACTGTCTTTCATGTTGATTATATATATTTTTTAAATATATAGTGATGATTTTCTGAATTGTTTTCCTTCAGGTTACTTTACTTTATGTCTTTTCAGTTTTTTTCTTAAAGTACCCCATGCATCATTTCTTATAAGACACTAATTTATCACATTCAGATACCATAACTTTATAAGCAAATCCCCAATTGATGCACATTGCCTCACTTTTAAATTATTTACTAACAGCAATAGAATTGCTATAAGTATTTTTGTACATATGGGTCCTTTCCCTTCTTCTTTGATCTCTTTGGGGTATAGACCTAGTAACAATATTACTGGACCAAAGGATATGCACAGTTCGATAGCTTTTGGGGCATAGTTCCAGAATGCTTTCCAGAATGGTTGAACTAGTTCACAGCTCCAACAGCATTGCATTAACGTACATATTTTCCCAAGTCCCTTACTACATTTTTCATTGTCCTTTTCTGTCATCTTAGCCAAGTTGATGGATGTGAGATGGTACCTTAGAGTTGTTTAATTTGCATTTGTCTAATTATTAGTGATTAATTCATTTTTTTAATATGTTGATTGATGGTTTTGGTTTCTTCTTTTGAAAACCACCTGTTCAAATCCTTAATCATTTACCAATTAGGGAATGGTTATCATTATTTAAAAAAAACATATTTACTTTCTTGAATATATTTTATGAATAAGTCATAAATGTAGGATTTAGTAAAAGACTTTTGATAATCATTAAGTGCACTATAAATGTCAAGATGCTTTTGAGTATCTTGCACAATCATTATTAAGTTGGTAATAAGCAGTTCCTTATATCCCTGGCACATTGTGCCCAAACCTATTTTTTCCTTTTTATTATGCTATTCTTTTTATTACTCCTTTAGTATTTTATTTTTACCCAATTACATATGAAAAATGTTAACATTCATTTAAAAAGTTTGAGTTCTAGGGCCAGCTAGGTGGCACAGTTGATAGAGCACTGGCCTTGTATTCAGGAGGACCCGAGTTCAAATCTGGCCTCAGACACTTGACACTTGCTAGCTCTGTGACCCTGGGAAAGTCACTTAACCCCATTGCCCCTCAAAAAAAAATTGAGTTCCAAATTCTCCCCCCCCCAATCATTTGGAAGACAAGAAATTTTATATAGATTATACATATATAGTCATGTAAAACATTTCCAATTAATTGTGGTACAAAAGAAAACAGACAAAAACAACTCAAGAAAAATAAAGAAAGTTTAAAAAAATATGCCTCAATCTCTATTGCGACACCATCAGCATTTTTCATCATAAGTCCTTCACAGTTTTCTTGGATCATTTTATTACTGAGAATAGCTAAGTCATTTACAGCTGACCATCTTACAATATTACTATTACTTTGTACATGGTACATTTCACTTTGCATCAGTTCATGTAAATCTAATGGCTATTGGTCATCTATATATATATGTACATATCTATATCTATATCTATGTAGATATAGATATAGACATAGATATAGTTATAGATATAGATATAGATATAGATTTGCAGGGCAGTGGGGGTTAAGTGACTTGTCCAGGGTCATATAGCTAGCAAGCTAGTAAGTGTCAAGTGTCTGAGGTCATATTTGAACTCAGGTACTCCTGAATCTAGGGCCAGTGCTTTATCCAGTGCTCCACCTAACTGCCCCCAAGTTCCTATATATCTGAGGAATGAGACCGTTATCAGAAGAATTTACAGCAAAGTCCCTCTTCTCCGCCCCCCCCAACCAGTTTCTTGCTTTTTCTAATTTTAGCTGCATTGGTTTTGCTTGTGCAAAAACTTTTTAAAAATATGTAATAAAAATGAATTTTACCTCCTGAAAATCTCTGTTTCTTGTTTGGTCATGAATACTTTCCCTGTCCATAGATCTGACAATAAGTTCTTCAATGCTCCTTTAACCTGAATATGTTATTACTCATTATGGCTAAATCATATATTTGTTTTGAGCTTATCATGGTAAACGATGTGAGACTTAGTCTATGTCCAATTTCTACCAAACTGCTAACCAGTTTTTCAAGAAGTATTTATTAAATAGTGAGTTCTTATTCCAAGTGTTTGGATTTAGCAAACAGTAAGTTACTGTGCCCATTTTCTTCTGTATATTATGTGCTTAATCTGTCCCATTAATTAAACACTTCCTATAGAGGAACAACTTGTTTTCATGATTACAGCTGGCCATTTTTTCCCCATTGATTCCCTTTATCCAATTGATTTTTTTCCTTCAAATGTATTTTGTAATGATTTTTTCTATCTTTATAAAGGAATTATTTGGCAGTTTAATTGGTGTGATATTGAATAAGTAAATTAATTTAGGTAGTATTATTTTTATTAAACTGACTGTGCCTATTGTTCAATTGTTTTCAGTCATGTCTGAGTCTGGCCACATTTGGGATTTTCTTGGCAAAGATACTGGGGTGATTTGCCATTTCCTTCTCTAACTCAATTTGTATATGAGGAAACAGGCAAACATAGTTAAGTGACTTGTCCAGGGTCACACAGCTAGCTAGTAAGTGTCTGAGGTAGGATTTGAACTCAGTTTTTCCTGACTCCAGGCCTGGCACTCTATCCACTGCACCACCTAGCTGCCCTTGATTCTGCCTACTAATGAACAATTATTTAGATCTGTCTATTTGTATCACGGGTGCATTGTAATTGAGTTCTTATAGTTCCTGTGTAACTTGTCAGGTAGACTTCCAAGTATCATATATTGTCTGTAGTTATATTTAAATTGAATTTTTCTTTCTTTGTCTTGCTGATTTTTTGACAATATATAGAAATGTTGTTGATTTGTGTGGATTTATTTTATATATGCAACTTTCCTGAATTTGTGGATTATTTTGATCAGTTTTTCAGTTGTCTGTGGGGTTTGCTAAATAAACTTTCATATCATCTGAAAATTTTATAAGTTTTGTTTCCTAGTTTCTTATTTTTATTCCTTCAATTTCTTTTCCTTGTCTTATTGCTATACCTAGCATTTCTAGTGCAATACTTAATAGTAGTGGCGATAATGGACAATGCTGCTTCACTCATGATCTTATTGGGAAAACTTCTAGTTTGTTTCTTTGCAAAAAACCTCCATTTATTACTATGTTATTCCATTTATTTCTGTTCATTTTTTAAAAAGAGGAATAGGCATTATATCTTTTTCAAAATATTTTTGTATATATTGATATTATCACCTTATTTTTGTTATTTTTATTGGTATGCTCAATTATGCTTCTAGTTTTATTAATATTGAACAAGCCCTGTGTTCCAGATACAAATCCAGCCTGGCAATAATGTATGATCTTTGTGATATATTGTTGTAATCTCCATGCTATTATTTTCTTTAATTTTTTGTATCAACATTTATTGAGGAAATTGATCAGTAGTTTTCTTTCTCTATTTTGACTTTCCTTGGTTTAGGTATAAAGGCCATATGAGTGTCATAGAAGGAATATTGTAGAACTCTATTGTAGAACCTATTCTTCAAACATTGTATATAGTTTTGAAATTAGTTATTCTTTAAAAGTTTGATAGAATTGACTTCTAAATTCATCCAGTCTCAGGTATTTATTTGTTTATTTTTATCCTTATGGAACTAATTTAAAGATTGTTTAATTTTTTTTTAAAGATAGGAATATTTGAGGCAGCTAGGTGGTGCAGTGGATAGAGAACTGGTCCTGGAGTCAGGAGAACCTGAGTACAAATCCTGCCTCAGACACATAACACTTACTAGTTGTGTGACCTTGGGCAAGTCACTTAACCCCAATTGCCTCACCAAAAAAAAAAAAAGATAGGGATTATTGAGTATTTGTTTTCCTATTGTTTCTCCTATATAATTTTGTACTTCTTTTACCATTTGACCCATTTTGCTTTTTAAAAAATTAATTTCTTCACAAATTTTTACCTTTTTTACCAAGCTATTAAATTCTCTTTTCATAATTTTCTTGCATAACTCTAATTTGTTTTTCCAACTTATCCTCAACCACTTTTATTCAGTTTTAAAAATTTTGCTCTTTTTGCTTTTATTTCTCTCTTTAATTCTTCCAGGACTTTTTGTTTGGCTTGTGTCTTTTCCATATTTTTCTTTAATGTTCTGACCTTAGATATTTTTAAGTCATGGTTTGTGTTTTTCTTTTTCTTTTTCTTGGACTGGGCAATGAGGGTTAAGTGAGTTGCCCAGGGTCACACAGCTAGTGTCAGGTGTCTGAGATCAGATTTGAACTCAGGTCCTAAATCCAGGGATGGTGTTTATCCACTGCACCACCTAGCTACCCCCATAGGTTGTATTTTTCAAGGCAAGACTGTGTTGTGTCTTGATCTTCCCTGTTACCAAAGTAACTTTTTTATGGTAAGATTTTTGTTGTTGCCATTGTTAATTGCTAATTTTTCTAGCCTTCTTATTGACATTGGACCTTATATTAAATTGGGCTCTGCCCACCTTTGGGGAAGGGCAATGTACCTGTACTTCCATTTTTCATGTGCTTCTGCCTCTTTCCCAGCTCATTTTGGATGCCTGTAAATTTTCAGGGCTTGCAGAATGGTGTGATCATGGGACAGGTCTGTTGTCTGCACTCTTAGTTTGCACTCTGCAAGTTCCTGACCCATGTTTGGATATGTTAGCTTGTATTTGTAGTTGACTTTCCATAGACCACTGTTGGACTCAGTTCCAGTTGGCCCACTGGCATGTTCTATAGGTGCTGAGAGACTGATCTACTGGCTCCTTCTTGGAATTGATCGTTCCCTGATTTATCCCACTGCAGGTTCAAATGTAGGACTAATGGTTAGGACTGAGTCCTCACTCTGTTCTTGGGCTCAGAGCCACATGGCAAAGTTTCTAGAATTTGATCATTGTTCCTTATATAGGTAAGGTCCCTGCTTCCTCACAACCATGGCCACTCCTCTGTGTCCTGGAGCTGTGAACAGGGACTGGCCAGATGGCACCCATTTCTACCCCCAGTATTACTACAGGATTTCCCTGGGATATCTTTATATCATGGTGTTTAGTCCCCTTATTGTTCTTGGGTGCTTGGCTGTTCTATGCCACTGTTTTTGCCTGTTATGCTGCTGCTGCTATTACACTGCATTCCTAGCTACCCCCACCACAGTGTCCAGAGACCTCTCTGTCTTCTCAAACTGTCTTGTGCTAAAAAATGACTCCTTGTGATTTTTCTTAGATTTGCTGATTAAAATTACATCTTGTATTCTTTATTCATCATTGTAAGAAAAGGTCATAATAAACTAAGGCAAAACTCCACCATATTGACTCCACCTCTCCTTTAATTTTATAACTTTAGTAATAACCTCTGTGTAAATCACTTCCACATTTGCATCTTCTAATTTTCCTTCTTTGTGACATTTCTGCTTATTTAACACACTTGTTAGATATTGCCACCTGCATGTTCTTCTGGCACCTCAAACTTGGCATTTCATAAACTGAATTATTCATTGGTTTCTTCTAAACACCTGTTAAGGGCTAAAATTCTAGCTAAACTGTCTAAAATATCTAATGAGTGGTCGCCAATAAATTATAAGCTTTAGCAAGAGTTAGACTTTTAAGCATTTATTAAGGAGAATAAGAATTTGGTAAAGAGAGAGAGAAAGGCCCAGATTCCTATCTATTAAAGGGAGAGCACATTTCTAGCTCCCTTCTCCGCCAGCGTCCTCAGGAAAGAGCCCCAGAGTCAGCGCCAGTCTCTTCCTTCCTCCTCCCACTAGTCCGCGTCACTTCCTCCCAAAGAAAAGACTCCTGGTCTTGCCCTCAAAGACCTTCGCTTCATGGGCAGAACTCTTCTACAGTAAGTATCCAGCAGGTGCCGTCATTCCAATCGTTACAGTCCCCCCTGTTGTTCCTCAAGAAACAAAATGTTTCCTTGATGGAACAGTAAAAACAATATAATAACTATTGCTAACTAATAATATGTGAACAACAATATAGAAAAGGAAGAGAGGAAAGTTTTGTCCAGAGGGGCGATTTTTTTTTTGTCCTCATGAACCGACGCTTTGACATTAGTCTTGCAAAGGGAGGGCCTCTGCAGAGAATACATGTTACAGATGGTGTATATTATAACAGAAAGAGAAAAAAACAACAAAAACAACAAATCAAAACTGTTCATTTAAAGTCTCTGAAAGTCTTTTCTCAGATGTCCTCTAGGTGTAGTCGTGGAATGGAAGTCTTTTCAGGGGTTGATGTGTGGATGCTGGTAATTAGCCAGGAAATTTCCTACAAAATTGAGCTTAACACAACTTTAAAATAGCTTTGTCAATAATCAAATCAAACAATGAAAGTTTTCAAAAACATGTCTAAGGGAATTCAGAATCTTAGTTGTTACACATGAAACATATAATAAAACAAAAATTGAACCATTCTTTAAAATTATAATATTACTATAGTCCCCCCCCTTATGGAGGGTAATTGAGAAGACAATTGCTGCGATATTAATTATTAAAAATAATTTTTTTTATCTTTGTTTCATCACTTTTTGCATCATCTGCCTAATTATCCTCATGCCATTATGAGAAATTAAAAAATCTAATATAATTGGTAACAGGTGTCAAGGCCAAATTCAACACTGTATTTATCATGACACCTGAGATAATTATGGGGGTTACCATAAAAGAACAGAGAAATGATGGGATATGAGCATTCCCACACTTGAGCAATATGTACTGCTCATACAGTATGCCAGGCTTAAAATAGGTGGATGGAATATATGTCCAAGCCACCGAACATATTGGAAGAAATTGAGTCAGACTTAATCAGATGCATGGGATTGAGATGTCCATGGCATCAGGCATATAGGAGGGAGCATAGAAGCCAGGTGTATAAGTGAGATGGGTGGGATGAATACTTCCAGCCATCTGTACAATATTGTGGGGAAAAATAAAATAAATATTAAACCAAGAGAATCCAACCTCAACATTTGTCAAAAGCCGTTCCCTCGGCCATACCTTAACTTCGTGCATGTCTCTCCTCATGTAACAGTTCAATGTCTGCTCTTTGCATGTATTCCTCTTGTGATTGGATGGCATCTTGGCCAACTGGCATCTGATAACTCAGAATAAAGGCAATTAATGTCTTAAATGATAAGTTCCCATAATCCAAGTCTCATATGGATTTAAAAATTGAGGATAATAAATGATTGCAAAAAATGTGAATACATCTTGACTCAGAACACAATATATAATTATGCAACAATTTCAAATAATACCCCTTTTTTGCACTTAGTATACAATTACTTTTGTGAAAAATCAGAACATATTTAAATACAAGTTAAAGCACAACAGAATATCAAAGAAAACTTTTTTCTGAAAAAAGAAAACTTTTACAAATGTTCCCCTCTTTTTTTATTTTTTGGAATATGCTTATCAAAAATAATACTTCTAGAATC
This sequence comes from Dromiciops gliroides, assembly GCF_019393635.1. Lineage (NCBI taxonomy): Eukaryota > Metazoa > Chordata > Mammalia > Microbiotheria > Microbiotheriidae > Dromiciops > Dromiciops gliroides. The sequence continues at coordinate 99,922,408 of NC_057861.1, forward strand.
AATTTACACTTGCCATGGCAAACAATTTTCCAGGGAAATGCTTTAAAGAGTTTGATCAAATAATCAGTTGAGAAAAAATAACAAAAACAAACAACTCAGAATATGGGAGCACAATACTCCTAGAATTAACACTGTATTATGAAATCAAAACCATCTTGCAATTTTTTCAAAATTAGATAAATGAATAGAAGAAAATACACATGGAACAATAAAAGACAGTGAAATTCAAACTAAGGAAATCTAAATGAACATGAACTTAAAGAGTATTATAAAATATAAACTTGATCACATGACTAAAAAGCTTTTACAAATATTCTCCTTGTTTTAAAAACTAAGTATAAGACACAATCTCAAAAGCATGAAAATCTCTATGAAAATAAACCCATACCATTAATTTCAAAATGTATATATAATAGCATAGAAATCCTATGTAACCTCTGAACTGACATTATTACTCTGAGTGAATTCAGAACACTTTTGATTCCGATATCTAAAATCCCCAATACTCATATCAATACCTTGCTGCTTACTTCTACATTTCTGTAAAATATGTACCCTTCCATGGCAAAAGAAGCAGAGTCTTGAACTATGGTGATGATTGTCATTCTTATTCAGCTTAAGTTTTTCTTCTTTAACCCCTCTATATTGTCTGTCAGTCTTTTCACCATACAAATGCTTTATAAGATTACTAATTAAAGACAAAAGCAGGTTAGCAAAATTATGAACAAAACAAGCATATCTGGAATTTAAAGGGCTTTCTAAGGTTGTCTCAGAAGCACAGCCAGGCTGGGAAAGGGCTGAGCCTGAAGCTGCAAATGTAGTTAGAGAAAGTTGAGCATGAGCATCAGTTCTCTGGACTTCCCAGGCAGGGCAAGCAATGGGCTTGGCCATGGGAGGAGTAGAGGGTGGGGTCTGGGGAGGAGGGGAGGGACCAGCACAATTTGAATCCGACTTGATTTTGAACTCAGGCCTGGATTCCTCTTCCCCCACTTTGCCTCCAGGTGCTAGGGGATTAAAAGCTTCTAGAGGGTGGGTCATTGCCTCCAGGCATGCAAAATTAAAGCAACAATTACTGTTAGAACTGGGAAAAGCTGTGGGAATCTCTTCAGGTTTCTCTGAAAAAGCACGGTTGGGAGAGGGAGAGATATTTCCTTGTGTGAGTAAGTTGCTGGCTCTTTTAACAAAAATAAAAAGAAAAATAGAAAATCCACAAAAACAAAGCATTAACATGATCTTATCTCCCATTTGTCTGGTTAAACAGACTAAAATCAAAAATAGGATAATTAGGGAGTTTAAAAGGTCCGTTTGAAAAAATTTAAAGGGAAAACACAGCCAGTACGCCAGTACTTAGCAGTTAAAGGGAGAGGGAGGGGAAATTTCTTACCCAACCGGAAGATCAGAAGACTGAGGGTTAGCTTTCCTCTTCGTGGTCAGCCATCTGTTAAGGGCTAAAATTCTAGCTAAACTGTCTAAAATATCTAATGAGTGGTCGCCAATAAATTATAAGCTTTAGCAAGAGTTAGACTTTTAAGCATTTATTAAGGAGAATAAGAATTTGGTAAAGAGAGAGAGAAAGGCCCAGATTCCTATCTATTAAAGGGAGAGCACATTTCTAGCTCCCTTCTCCGCCAGCGTCCTCAGGAAAGAGCCCCAGAGTCAGCGCCAGTCTCTTCCTTCCTCCTCCCACTAGTCCGCGTCACTTCCTCCCAAAGAAAAGACTCCTGGTCTTGCCCTCAAAGACCTTCGCTTCATGGGCAGAACTCTTCTACAGTAAGTATCCAGCAGGTGCCGTCATTCCAATCGTTACACACCTCACTTTTATATCCTTAGAGCATATCAGTATCCTGTCCAAATTAAAGAGGGGAATATAAGTCCTTTCAACCATCCAATTCTCCTCTCCCCCTACTCTATTTTTGTGAGGCAAAGGGGGTTAAGTGACTTGCCCAGGGTCACACAGCTAGTAAGTGTCAAGGGTCTGAGGCTGGATTTGAACTCAGGTACTCCTGAATCCAGGGCCGGTGCTTTATCCACTGTGCCACCTAGCTGCCCGCCATACTCTTTTAACATCTGCCTTTTGAATAGAGATATTTTGAATGGGGGATTATACCTACCACTTAGCCTTTTATCTATAAGACAAATGGAGAGAAATTTAAACCTATTTTGCTAATTCCTGACTTTTTTCCCCATCCTGTGTTGCTCCAAAGGATTTGGAGGATATTTAAAAATTTTCTAGTAGCCATCAGAGATTTGCAATAACCAAAATTCTAAGAACTTGAATTGATTGTTAAATTTAAATTAAATGTAGTATTTGTAGAAATTTTCAATATGGTAAAAGTCAAGTCATAGTAAAAAAAAATTACTGCATGTTCTTTGAAAGTTATCTAAGAGGAAGGAAGGAAAGAAGGAAGGAAGGAGGGAGAGAAGGAGGGAAGGAAGGAATAATATCTCTTTGTGTTCCCTCTTTTCTACTCTACTTGCAACCACTTTTGATTTATGCTAACTAGTCTTCCTACATCTGATCTCTGCCACCTCTAATCTTTCTTTTGCACTGATATTGCACTATGGTAATCTTCCTAATGCAAAAATCTTCAGTACTTAAGCATTGTACGATATTGGACCTAGCCTTCAAGGTCTTGTATATGATGACTACATAATACATTTCCAAATTTATCTCACACTACTTACTTCCACACACTTTATATGTTGATCGAACAGATTTATTCTCCATTACATGTTTTGAATCTGTCTTCTTTCATTCCTGTGCTTTTGTTCACCACATCTCCAAACCTAGAAGGCAATATCTCTCTACTTTTATCTGTTGGTGCAGATGATTACAAGTGATCATAGAAGCATGCTCATAGACAATCTAGTTCAATCTCCTCATATTTCATGTGAAGAAGCAGAGGTATATACATATTAAATGACATGCCCAATGTCACATAAGTAGTAAGTGATAAACTTGAGATTTGAACACAGTTCCTCTGACTATTTGATTTCACCAATGTATCCTGTCCCCTGTACTAAACTATCTTTAAGATTGAAATTCTGAAGCTTTCCTAGTTCTTATTTACTCCCCAAACAATATTTTCCTCAAGTTTTTAAAATTATCTTATCTATAATTCTCTACTAATCACCCTATTCTTATATCCAAATTATTTGTGTATATGCCTTTTAACCCTCTCAGATTCTAAGTACATTGGAATAGAATTTGTGTCAAATAAAATTTTTGAATCAATAACATTTAATACATCAGGTTGATACCCAGGCATTTTTATTTCTTGCTTCTGCAGACAAGCATCCATCTTTGACCCAGAATTCCTGCTTCCAATATGGAGTTCTGAGCACCTGACAAGTGAGCGTATGCTATTGTGAACCTCATCAAGACCCACTATGCTGCTGGTTCTTGTTTGTCTGCATGCTGTAGTGTACTTGTATGTCACTATTCCCCATCTACTAGATTTAGCTTTTCACCTCTACCTCTGGAAACAGTCATCAAAACAAAACTACCTTTCCTACCAATTAATAAACATTTATTAAGAATTTACAGGGGGCAGCTAGGTGGCACAGTGGATAAAGCACTGGCTCCAGTTATAGGAGGACCTAATTTCAAATCTGGCCTCAGACACTTGACACTTACTAGCTGTATGACCCTGGGCAAGTCACTTAACCTTAATTTCCCCAGGGAAAAATAGAATTTACAGGAGGCAGAGCCAATATGGCAGAGGGATGGCAGTGACTTGCCTGAGCTCTCCCCAAGACACCTCCAAATACCTTTAAATAATTACATCAGAGAATTCCTGGAACAACAGAATGCGCAAAAAGACAGAGTGAAATAATTTTCCAGCCATGGACAACTTAGAAGGTTGGCAGGAAAAGTCTGTTGTACCAAGGTGAGAGTGGAGTGCAGCCCAGTGCAGGCTGTGTCAGCACAGACCTAGCCCCAGTTCCAGCAACCAGGAGCAATCACCTGGAACCTTTGAATCAGCTGCAACTGTAACTGCTTCCGGAACTCAGCCCAGAGATGGTAAGGGGCCTCAAACAATTGGCCAGAAGGAGATTAAAATATCTCCCTGCTAGCACCAAGGCAGTACTTTTGTTTTGCCCATACTCTGATCCAGGTCACAGTCCTGGATGGCAATCCCAGGTGGGGAAGAAGCACAGCCACACAAGAGCTTGCAGCCACAGTGTAACAGATACTGTTCATAAATCCAGGGCAGAAAAATCATGTCTTTGGTTGCTTACTGACCAGAGCACAGGCCAAGAGAGTAGGAAATATACCACTCCTTAAGTCCTACCACCTTGGAAGAACTGAAAACTTACAAATTCCTAGAAATATCTCTGAAAACAGTTGCACAAATCCACTGAAGCTTGGGTCAATGCATCCTCCACCCAGAAAGCAGTGCCTGACTTTACCAAAGAGTTAATTTAAAAAAAAAAAAAAAGGCCGCAAAAATGAGCAAACAGAAAAAAATGCTGACCCTAGAAAGTTTCTATGGTGACAAGGAAGATCAAACTACACCCTCGGAAGAAGATAACAAAGTCAATGCTCCTATATCCAAAGCTTCCTAGAAAGATATGAATGGTCTCAACCCATAAAAGTGCTCAAAAAGAATTTTGAAAATAAATAAGAGAGGTAGAAGAAAAAATGGAAAGAAAAATGAGGGTGATGCAAGAAAATCATGAAAAAAGTCTACAATAACTGAAGGACTTATGAAAATTGCAATCAATCTACAGAGAAATAACTGATGGTATCTGTAGACATATTGAAACATAATTTTTTGTCAGTTTCTTAATCTGAAGTTTTGTTTTTGTCTGTTTTCTTTTACAACCTGACTAATGTGGAGATGTTTTGCATGACTACTCATGTATAACATATCTTGAATTGCTTGAGTTCTTGGGGGGGGGCAGGGAAGGAGGGAGGAAGAGAAATTGGAACACAAAGTTTTGTTTTGTTTTGTTTTGTTTTTAATCTTTTTTTGAGGCAATTGGGGTTAAGTTACTTGCCCAGGATCAAATAGCTAGTAAGTGTTAAGTGTCTGAGGCTGGATTTGAACTCTTTCTTTCTTTCTTTCTTTCTTTCTTTCTTTCTTTCTTTCTTTCTTTCTTTCTTTCTTTCTTTCTTTCTTTCTTTCTTTCTTTCTTTCTCTTTCTTTCATCCAATCATTTTCAAATTATCTCTCTTGGGTCTATTTTCTATGTCATTGTTTTTCTGATGAGATATTTCACCTTGCCTTCTATTTTTTTCCATGCTTTTGGTTTTGCTTTATTATTTCTTGATTTCTATAAAGTCATTATCTTCCATTTGTTCAGTCCTAACTTTTAAGGAGGTATTTTCTTCAGAGAGCTTTTGTACTTCCTTTTTCATTTGGTAAATTCAGCTTTTTAAGGCATTCTTTTCCTCATTGGCTTTCTGAATCTCTTTTACCATTTGGTCTAGTTTGTTGTTGTTGTTGTTTTTTAATGTGTTATTTTCTTCAGTTTTTTGTGTCTCCTTTACCAAGCTGTTGACTTTTTCCCTTTTCTTATTTTTTTGACTTTTTTGACTTTTATTTCAAAAAATTGATGTCAAAATTTGTTTTTACCTATAATTTGGAAAATAAAAGTATTTGAAATTGAACAGATTCCCATCAATTGGGGAACAGCTAAACCAATTGTGGGATGATATTATGATGGAACATTATTGTGTTGTTAGAAATTATGAGCAAGATGCTATCAGAAAAACACGGAATGACTTACATGAACTGATGCAAAGTCAGATGTACTGTATACAAAATAACAGCAATATTGCAAGATGATCAGCTATAAAGGCTTTAGCTATTCTCAGCAATGCAATGATCTAAGACAACTCTGAAGGTCTGCTGAAAAATGTGATCCATCTCCAGAGAAAAAACTGATGGTGTCTGAATACAGATTGAAGCATTTGTTTTTAGTTTCTTTTTCTCAAGATTTTTTTGTCTGCTTTCTTTCACAATCTAATGTAGAAATGTTTTGCATGACTATACATGTATAATATATTGCATTGCTTACATTCTTAGGTGGGGGTGGGCAGGAAGGGAAGTAGAGAATTTGGAATGTAGAGTTTTTAAAGTGGATGTTAAAATTGTTTTTATATGTAATTGGGGGGAATAATATTCCAAATTTAAAATAAAAGAATTTATATCATGCCAGCCATTGTGCTAATCACTGAGGATATGAAAAGATGCAAAGTACTCTCCCTGCCTTCAAGAAGCTTACAATCTAATGGGGGAGACAACATGCAAACAAATACAGACAAAACAAGCTATGTAAGGAATAAATAGAAAATAACTAAGAGGGAAGTAAACATAATTAAGAAGGGTTTGCAGCATATTGAATATAGTTGGGGGTGGGGGTAAGGAATTGAGGATAACTCCCAGCTTGTTAGCCTGAGGGACTGAGAGGCTGGTGGTATCCTCTACACAAATAGGAAGGGAGGATTATTCAGGAAGAAAGATAATGAGCACTTTTATACATATTGAGTTTAAGATGTCTATGACTTAAAGTTTGAGGTGTGTGAAATGCAGTTGGAGACATGAGATTAAAGTTTAGCAAAGAGATTCATTTGGGTCTGGATCAGTAGATTAGAAAGAACTATGAGCTCAATTTCTCTATGATTCCACTTCCCATCCTTGTGGCTTCTCTGACCAAAACACTCTTCCATTGACCCCACTTTCTAGATGAGTCATCTTCTTCTATTAGAACATAAGATTCTTGAGGAAAGGCACTACCTTTTTAGTTATATCTCCAGTTCTTAGTACAATTTCAGAAATGAATGAAAAAGTGTTAAATGTTTAATATATGCTAGCCACTGTGCTAAGTTCTAGGAGTACAGATACAAGTAAGCAAGATAGTCCCTGTCCTCATGGAGTTTACATTCTAAAAGGAGAAGCCCATGCAAAGAGGTGAGAAATATTTGAAATAGGGGAGAGTTATCATGAATGTCAGTGTGGCTATGACATGGTCAGAAAGCAGCATGATGGGCCTGGGATCAGGATTAAAATGAAGTGAAGGTTTGCTACTAAGAGTCTAGTATTTCAAGGTTAGGAATATAACAAATGCTTAAAAATTGTCTTTTCATTTATTCATTCCTCCCTTCATTTCTAATATATGCTTATTATTTGTTAAATATAAAATGTGTATTGAATTTGTTGTCACTGAATAATAGTGATAACTTGATAATTAACCTCTAAGGTCCCTTCCAGATCTGAAATTCTATGATTCCTATTTAAGCATGAAATTATTTGAAAATTGAACCCCATGAGTTGGCCAACTTATTGTAAAGACTTCTACAACATGAAGAAGCTTATCTATATGGAACCCAATGTTTGCTTCAAATTAATCCCAAAGGTCCTATGAGACAGCTCCATAAATTCTACCAGACTGTGACATATCCCAAGGGAGGTATGATACTATTAGGCAGACAGAAAAAAGTCACAAATGTGTGATGAGCAGGCTTTAACATGAACACACTCTTAAGGTTCTATGTTGGGAAAAAATAAGATGCAGAAATCATTGAGTAATTAACAAAAAGGTTTACCTTACTCAAAACAGCAAAGATATTTAACAAGGATAGAAAAGCAGTTAGTTTCTCTGAATTAAGAGCACTCCCTAGGTGGTAGATTGGATAGACTGGCAGGCCTAGAGTCAGGAAGATGCTAGTCCTAAACTCAAATCTGCCCTCGGACACTTTCTGGCCACATGACCCTGTTTACCTCAGTTTCCTCATCTGTAAAATGAGCTGGAGAAGTAAATGGCAAACCACTTCAGTATCTTTGCCAAGAAAGCCCTAAATGCATTTATGACAAGTCAGACATCATGGAAAATGACTATAAAACAACAAATTATCCATATGGAAATGTATTGAATTAGCGGGTTTAGTCCTACCACAAAGAAGAATGTCATAGGACCATAAGATTTGCACTTGAAGGGACATTAGAGATAATCTAGCAAAATACCATCATTTTATAGATGAAAAAACTGAGACCAAGAGAGAGAAAGCAACTTGACTCTGTTCATATAACTTAGGAGTATCAGAATCAAGATAAATGTCTAAGTCATTTGACCCCAAACCCAATGCTCTTCCTGCTGTAAAATGCTGTTCTCACTAGACGTGATCCATCTGATTCCAGATTTTAAATCAATGTGCCCTTTATTGTCATTAGTTCTTCAGTCACATTGTATGACTCTGAACTTTTCATAATTAATATGTATTGTAGGTTAACTGATGAGTCCTTTTTTTAATATTGAATGCCTCAAATTATTTATTGGGCTGCTTAACGGATGTGACCAGATTGAAAGGCAACCTCTGTGCAAACCTAATTTCTAAGACTGAAACACTTTTGGTTTATTTACAATTCTGGTCAGATATCATATGTCTCTGGAAATGTTAAAAGCCATTTAAGGAAAAAAGTAAATGAAAAAATACCAAATTTAGTAAGTGCCTGAAATCTGGGTGTAAAGCTATCCACCATCCCATATATAACTACCCAGATTTTCAGGTCTATTGTGTAATATTTAATCTATTTTTTTTCCATTTATTCCATTATGACATTACAAGAGATATTAAATAATGGAAAGGAATGGTGGCAATTATTCCCTTGAAATCACGGTCGTAATTAAACTGAATAGGTGGATGAGCTATAAAAGTGTTGTTTTTGTTTGTCCTTCATTCTTGAAGAAGATCTTGACATCAGGGATGATGTCATGCCTCACACTGAATTTGATTTAAGGAAGAGAGGGCTGTGCAAAGTCACCAACCTCACTCTCTCCTCCAGAGCCATCTGGGTCCAGTGGCAAGATATATACCAGGATGAATGGAGATTGTCCTGGATGTCTAAGGTAATTGGGTTATGTGACTTGCCCAAGGTCACACAGGTAGTAAGTATCTGAAGTCAGATTTGAATGGAAGTCCTGAACTCCAGGGTCAGTGCTCTATCCACTGTTCCATCTAGCTCCCCTGACCCATAAAATAAATAAACAGTAGATGAAAGGGGTTGAGGAGCTTAAAACACAAGTCACTGGCTCCAAAAAGACACTGAAAAGACACTGAATAGAAATTTATTTTGCATATTTTCAGTATTCCTTTCTTGTCTCCATTGAAACTAAGACAAATTTTCTTTTTCTGTTACACTATGTCCTACTTGCAGAGACAATAAGGTCCTTTAAAAGTAATTAGATTGAATATTCTAAGGGTAATCCATTTGCCCAATTTCTCCATCTTTTACTGACCTCTCCTGATTCAATAAAGATTTATTGCTTGAAATGTATGGAGTACTGTGATAGGAGCTAGTAATATAGCATGTCATTTTTGCTGTGATAAATAAAAATCCTTAAGAGACAGAATTTGTAGGTAATTAGTAATTATTTATTAATTAGGCTAGTTTGTAGTCAATAAATTGATGGTCACCATTTTCTCTCAGTAACCAAAGACATAAATGAAGGTGTTGAATCACCTTAGATCAGTGCTTCTGACAGAGAACCTCCCTGAGAAGTAAAACAACCCTGATTGGTAGATATTTAAGAGGAGGGGGGATAAACATCTTCACCTCCTTCTGCTGACAACTTGGCTTGATCATGAGATTCAGGAGCACCAAAACACCTAGGCAAAGGAAATCATTTCCAGCTGGACCACTCTAGCTAGTTTTCTTCTTCATGAGATGGGTTGCCCTAAATTCGAATAGAGGGGATCAAGGATAGGGGGGTTTTCCCCCAGGCAAAGCTCACCCAGACTGGATTCTATTCATACACTAAATAGAAACAAAGTTTCCCAATTGGGTGGGATCCTGTCTAACCTAGTTAAGGAGTATGTGTCTTTGGAGCTAGGAGCAATCTCATCATTCAGTCATGCCTTTCAGAGACTGACTGACCTTTTCAAAAGTTGTGTTTAAAAGGGAGAAGGAGTCACTTATACAAAAATATTTCCAGCAGCTCTTTTTGTAGTGGAAAAAAAATTGGAAATTGAGAGGATGTCCATCAATTGGGGAATGGCTGAACAAGTGGTATATGAATGTAATGGAATACTATAATGCTATAAGAAATGATGATCACCTGGAAAGACGTCAGTGTACTGATGCTATGTAAAGTTAGCAGAACCAGGAGAATATTGTACATAGTAACAGCAACATTGTGAGATGATCAACTGTGATAGACCTAGCTCTTCTCAGAGATGCAGTGATCCAAGACAATTCCAAAGGACTCATTATGGAAAATGCTTTCCTCATCCAGAACAGAACTGTGGAATCTAAATGCAGATTGAACCATACTATTTTTACTTTTTTTGTTTGGCTTTTTTTTGAGGTTTTTCTCTTTTTTTCTGATTCTTCTTTCACAACACCACTAATGTAGAAATATATTTAATGTGATTGTACATGTATAACCTATATAAGATTGCTATCTTGGGGATGGGGGAGGGAATGGAGGTAGGAAGGGAAAAAAACTTGGAACTCAAAATCTTATTAAAAGAAATGTTGAAAACTATCTTTACATGTAACTGGAAAAATAAAATACTATAAAAAGTTGTGTCTTAACAGAAAATAGGTAAATGGTGGATCACAAATTAAAAATTACTTATTATTATAATACTATAATGTTATTTTTTTCTCACAGTCTTCAAGAAACCTAGTGCAGTAACAGAGGATAAGCCATAAAACCACAAATAAATGCCATGTAACTTAGAATATAAGTGCAAAGAAGAGTTTAAAATGATATGATGAGGGGCAGCTAGGTGGCGCAGTGGATAGAGCACTGGCCCTGGATTCAGGAGGACCTGAGTTCAAAGCCAGCCTCAGACACTTAACACTTACTAGCTGTGTGACCCTGGGCAAGTCACTTAACCCCAATTGCCTCACTTAAAACAAAATAAAATGATATGATGAAATATTCCTTAATTCCTATAAATTCTACCTTTTGCTACTCTGTTCTTATATCAGCATTTCTTCAAATAATCCTCATCAAGCAACTTCCTTGTCCTAGTAGCTATTTTCCAGATGCTCTCTAGATTATCGGTGTCATTTCTTTGTAAAGTATGGCACATAGAACTGGTATATAAAATTCCAAATGTTGTCTAACCAAAGCACAGTTGGTACCATTAGATCCTTAGACCTAAAGAAGATTTTTTTTTTGGCGGGGGGGTGATAACACCTTCTACTGTTTTAAGGGATGTCATGTGGAAAAAAGATTGTATCTATTTTGCTTGATGCCTGTTAGCAGAACTGGGATCTATCAATAGGGGAATGATAACTAAAACTAATGGTAGTAGAATTTCACTAAAAAGCACGTTTAAGGTCTCACATAAAGGAAAACTTCATAACTAGAAGTTTCTAATATTCCAGGTAACTCTCCATTTGCCATAAGCAGTTCTTTTTGGTTTTGACTCCATGGAACACCATGCCTCCTCACCAGTTACCCACTATTATTCTTTCCCCACCATGCTTTTTAGTTTCCTTTTGTGTGTTGTCTTCCTCCATTATATTGTAAGTTCCTTGAGGACAGGAACTTTCTTTCTTTTTCTTATTTATATCCCCACCACTTAGCACAGTGCTTGGCACATAGCAGACACTTAATAAATGTTTATTGTACTGTATAGTGTTTTGCTGTGTTGTTGCCAAAAGTGGAATGGACTGCCTCTGAAAATAACAGGTTATTCTTTAATGGAGGTTTTCAAGATAAGAATAGATGGCAACAGCGAAGCTAGGTGGCACAGTGGATAAAGCACTGGCCCTGGATTCAGGAGAACCTGAGTTCAAATCTGGCCTCAGACACTTGACACTTACTAACTGTATGACCCTGGGCAAGTCACTTAACCCTCATTGCCCCACCAAAAACCAAAAACAAACAAAGAAAAAAAAAGAATAGATGGCAATGTGTTGGGTATGTTGAGCAATATATTCTGATTAGAGTTATGTGTTAAGGTAAATGACATCCGAGGTCCCTTACATTTTTTAGGTTCTGTGATTTTATGACTGTCAAAAGTTGACTTTCCAAAGTACAAAGCACTTCCTTTTTTAAAAATCCTCGACTTTTATCTTCAAATCAAACTCATTATTTTCACCTGACCTGGTGCAATAACTACAACCCCACTCAACACGTACTCAGTCACGTAGTTCATTTTATTTGGCCTTCTTCCATTCTTTGAAAGCTCTAAATAGTGTTTAGCTATCACCTCTCTGCCAGCCAGGAGTAAACATAATAAATTTCAGTTCATGCATTGGATGATATTTTCTGCTAAGTGTACTCCACAAAGCTCAAGACTTCATCCCAATATGAAACTGAAAACCTCCAAAACAAGTTGTATATAATGACTCAGTTAACATTATTCTAACGGAGATCTGGAAAAACTATAGTTTAAAAATCATAAAAATAAATAATTGGAACAGAGAAAAAAATGAAACAAACATGAAACATCCTTAGCAAACATTACCAAATGAATGTATGCTCACTCTTCTCTGGCATATTATAAAGAGGGAACTTCCTTACCCAGCTTCCCATTGGCAAATTGTGAATAAACAATGTTTCCGCCTAAAAAGTGAAGAAAATACTCCAACATATTGGCAGTTCTGATAGTTCAACGTCTAGTAACTCAGTCTTTGACAAACTGTCATAGTCATTCGTTATATCCACTTCAGGATCTGTAAAAATCTCCCTTCCTCAATCCATTTTTCTTCCCTCATCCCCTATCTCCTCATCATGTTTACATCCCTTCACTTAAGGCCCCACAGTTTGGAATCAGTTATATTCGAAGGTCCTACCCCTTCTAGTCAAGATTTGCTTTTCCTCAAAATGTATTAAAATTGTTCCTTAGATTTAATGGACCCATGAGACTAAGGTTCCTTCATGAATAAAGGGGAGATAAAAAAATGAAACTACTTAATTCAAAATGGTGCTATAGGGATCAAAAAAAGATAAGAGAAGCAATGTGGATCTGGAGTCAGGAAAACTTAGGCTGAAATTCTACCCTAGAGATTTACTAGCTATGTGATCCTCAAAAAATAACATCACTTCCTTGTCCCCATCTATAAAATAAAGGAGTTAGAGTCAGTGGTCTCTAAAGATCCTTCATACTCTAAATCAGCAATCCTGTCATCTATAGAACACTATTCAGTGTAGGTTTTTTTTGATATTATGATTATTATTAGGTCAGCTAGGTGGAAGAGTGGATAGAGCGCCAGGCCTGAAGTTAGGAAGACTCATCTTCCTGCATTCAAATCTGGCCTTAGAAACACTTACCAGCTGTGTGACACTGAGTAAGCCACTTAATGCTGTTTGTCTCAGTTCCTCATCTGTAAGATGAGCTGGGGAAGGAAATGGCAAACTACTCCAGTATCTTTACCAAGGAAACCTCAAACAGTACCACAAAGAAATAAATGAACAATAGAATTATTATTGTTCATATTATTATTTGTTTTTAAATGATATCGAACAACTAACCACTGCAAAATTTTATGTTTTTAACTACAATATTTTTTGGTGATGCTTTCTTTTCTTTGTTATATATAGTTTTCTTATTAGTATTGCTATTATATGTGCATTGGATGATGCTGATGCTCAAGGTTGTTTGGGGAGTTTTGCTTGTCCACTTCTTCTAGGAGACCTGTCTTATAAACTTGAAGTTCTTTCTAGGTATCCTATCTTCAAGATCATTATGTTTTACTTGTAATGGAAATCAATGTTTTTATAATGGTATTTCTTTTAGCATTTCTCCTCCTTTGTCTTTCACTCCCATGCATTTGCATTCCCAATCAATTATCCTCTCTTTTGTCCTTTTGATAATACTTATATTTGTAAATTCATTTTTTTCTATTCTTCCAATTATTACTGCTGTATAGGCCATAAATTCTCATTTTTATAATTTTTATTTCTCTTTTAAAATACCCAGAACTAAGCTGCTGTGATTGCATGCTCTCTTGGGAATCCACAAAGTCCTTTGCCTCATCATGTGCTGATTCGTTTTCTTTTGTCTTACAATATTTACTCATAGTTCATGCATACTTCATAGTTCAACTCTTCTCCCTGGTCTGGAGGCTATATTGCCTTCTATATATCTTCCAAGTAAGCTTATATGGTTATGCTCAAGGTCATTAATTTAGTTTTATTATTCCTATGATCTTTGGTAATTTCAATCATTTTTACCCCTAATTTTCATCTATTGCTTATTTTCTCTTCCCTTTGATAGCTGTTTTCTTTCTTTCTTTCTTTCTTTCTTTCTTTCTTTCTTTCTTTCTTTCTTTCTTTCTTTCTTTCTTTCTTTCTTTCTTTCTTTCTTTCTTTCTTTCTTTCTCTTTCTTTCTTTCTTTCTTTCTTTCTTTCTTTCTTTCTTTCTTTCTTTCTTTCTTTCTTTTATTTTTTTTTTACGGGCAATGGGGTTAAGTGACTTGCCCTGGGTCACACAGCTAGTAAGTGTTAAGTGTCTGAGGCCGGATTTGAACTCAGGAACTCCTGAATCCAGGGCCGTGCTTTATCCACTGCGCCACCTAGCCACCCTGATGGCTGTTTTCTTAAGGGCTGGATCCCAAAAAATTTCAGCCTCTCTCTATCCTGGGGAATTTAGGTTTCACTGTCCTTTGTCACTGCCCAAGTAGCTTATAAGGTGTGTGCACAGAATTGGACTTAGCTGAATGCTGAGTTGAGTGACACATAGTATCCCTACACTTACCCCTCCCACAAACATGCTAACCTTCTTACCAATTCTGGTGCATCAGAGAGTGAAATCAACCTGTAGCCTGAGCAAATTTCATTAGATTCACTAGAAGGAAGGGGAAGAGGGTTGAGGATACAGAGTTCACTTCTGGTGGCAAGCTGGTAGGTGAGGTTTTGCAGTTTTACTACTAAGAGTAGAAGGCAATGTGGGAATGGTACTAAATGAGTATGTTAGGATTTAGGGATACTGCTCTTTTGTTAGTTCATCAGATGTTAACATTATTTGGGGTTTTGGTGGCCTTAATTGTGGGGACAGCTTAAACTTCTTTCTCTCTTGTGCATATTTCCTATTTTGAAGAGGTTGGAAGTCCTAAGGATTGGAGAAAATGTATAGTCTTTTATCTTGGCTATAAAACTCAGAAGTCCTATAAGCTATTATTTTTATTATTATACATCAAATTTTCATATTTCCCAAGGAAACATTATCAAATACTTCCCAATATTTTATTCTTATAAATTACTCTCTAGAAAGCCTTCCTCATGGGGATATTTTATAGTGCCGTGTTTTAACGGCTAAGCTTTTCATAATGAGTTACTATTTTTATTCCAGTTTCAGTGCATTATATAGAAGCTATTAATGAACATTCATATTCTGATTTTCAATACAATATTCCAAAATCCATTCAAGAGCTTTCTTATGTTGGGGAAAATTTGGAATTATGGAAATGTTCTGAAGAGCAATGGAAATATTTTTACACAAATATAATCAATCAAAATTATTTTAAAGATAAGGCTCTTCTGCAACATCACGTTCATTAAAAGGCTTACAAAATCTGTGGCAAATGAGGAAAAGGATAATCACATTTACACATCTTTCAAGGTTCAACTTCAATGCTATCACCACTTGAGAAGAATTCTTTGATAGGGCCTGTTAATTTATTTCAACAGATATTTATTTGTGCAAAGTACTATCTTATGGGGGAAAAGAATGAAAAATAAAAACAATTAAGTTTCATTAATTGACCTCAATGAACTTAGTTAAATATGATACCTTTCTCTTGAAATTTTCACAGTATTCTTACTTTTTACTTTGTATTATATTTATTTGTATGGGTGTGTCATTTTCTAGTGATACTTGAAAAGCTCCTGAATGGACCAGATTTTATATGATTTATCTCTGTATCTATCATTCCCTCTACAAAAGTCCTTCTCTGGTGCCTCAATACAATATGAAGGTGATATTAGATTTTTGAAGGCTATGCTAGGATAGCAGAAGAACAGAAGTTATATCTGTTTCTATCAAGTTAAAAATGGCTTGGGGGGCAGAGCCAAGATGGCAGAGGAAAGACATTAAACTCACATGGCTCCTGATACAATCACCCCAAAAACAGCAATAAAAGAATGCCTGGAGCAGAAAAACACAAAAAAAATACAAACTGAGATTATTCTCCAGCTATAGATAGATTACAGGGGGTCGTGAGTAAAGTCCAATCCCGTGATTGCACTGACAGAGACCCCATCCATGTAGCCAGAGGAATTTACCCCAGAGCCTCTGAATCAGCTACAGCACCAGTGTCTTCTAGAACTGAGCATGCAGTCGGGTGAGAGGACTGAAGAGCTGGCTGGGGGAGAAGTGCAGGGATACCAGCAGGACATAGGGAGAAATTTGGCTGTCCCACCACAACAGGGAAGCAGGAAGAAATCCTGAGTGGCAGGAGGCCCAGGTGGGGGAGGGGCACAAGCTCATCAAAGCTAAGAACCACACCACAGAAAGCTTTGATGGTTGGTTGTTTAGTAAGTAGGCTTGAGGTTATATTAGGATCAGAGAATAGGCCAGGCAAGAGTAAAACTGGCCCTCCCTCAAACCAAAACACCTGGGACCCTCTGAAGCAGAGAACAGTAATGGAACTGAAAAAGAGGCCCCCCCCAGGGAAGAGTTTAAGTCAACTAAAAGATGAGCAAAAAAAGAAAGTTTACAACCACAGAAAGCTTCTTCAGCAACAAGAAAGATCAAGGGGCACCATCAGATGAGCAATTCAACCACAGGGCCCCTACAACCAAAGGTTCCAAGAAAAATATGGACTGATCTCAGGCCATAGAAGCTCTCAAAAGAGACTTTGAAGAGAAAATAGGAAAGGTAGATGATGTAGAGAGAGGGAGGAAAGAATGGAAATGTAGAGAAGATGTAGAGAGAGGTAGGAAAGAATGGAAAGAGAAATGAGAGTGATGCAGCAGAGTCATAAGAAAAAATTCACCAGCTTGAAAAACCAAATGGAAAAGGAGATTAAGAAACTGTCTGCTGAAAATAATTGCCTAAGAATTAGGATTGAACAAATGGAAGCTAGTGACCCTATGAGAAACCAAGACACAGTAAAGAAAATCCAATTGAATGAAAAAATAGTGGGCAATGTGAAATATCTCCTTGGAAAAACAGCTGACCTAGAAAATAAATCCAGGAAAGATCATTTGAAAATCATTGGACTACCTGAAAACCATGACCGAAACAAGAGCTTAGACACCATCTTCCAAGAGATTGTGAGGGGAAATTGCCCTGATATTCTAGAAGCAGAAACTAAAATAGAAATTGAAAGAATCCACTGATCACCTCCTGAAAGAGATCCCAAAAGGAAAACCTCCAGGAATATTATAGCCAAATTCCAGAACTCCCAGGTCAAGGAGAAAATACTGCAAGCAGCTGGAAAAAAAAATTCAAATACTGTGGAGCTCCAATAAAGATAAAGCAAGACATAGCAGCTTCTACATTTAAGGACTGGAGGTCATGGAAAATGATATTCCAAAGGGCAAAGGAACTGGGACTACAACCAAAAATCAGGTACCCAGCAAAACTGAGTATAATCTTTCAGAGGAAAAAATGGCACCTCAATTAAAAAGAGGACATCCAGGCATTTGTGATGAAAAGACCTGAACTAAATAGAAAATTTGACTTTCAAAAACAAAACCCTGGAGAATAATAAAAAGGTAAACAGGAAAAAGAAATAATGAGGAACATTAAAAGGTTAAACTGTTTAGTCATACATGAGAAAATAATACTTCCAACTCATAAGAACTTTTTCAGCAAGGAATACACAGAGGACAAAGGTCTGAAATGAATATAAAGGGATGATATTTGTAAAGCATTTATTTTTGTATATCCTTGTCCTTTGTGGAGCAAATATGGTGGGTTGTCTGGTGTCTGGGGCCAGATTTAAGTTCTGTGCCTCCTGGGCCCAGGGCTGGTGCTTTGTCCATTGTACCACCTAGCTAACCCCTGATGGCATCTTTAAAATAGGGGTGAGGGGTAGGAGGAATAAACTGGGGGAGGGGGGAGGGGAGAAGTGGAATTGAGAGAGGTAGCTCACATGAAGGAAACAAGAAAAAAGCCCATGGAAGGGAGGGGAAGAGGGGGAAGGAGAGAGGGAGAGAGTGAACATCATTATCATCAGAATTGGCTCAAAGAGGGAATAACATACATACTCAAGTGGGTATAGTAATATATTTTTTCCCTGAGGAAAAGTGAGAGGAGAAGGAGATGGGGGGGGGGAGAGAAGAGGGGAAGGAGGGAAGGGAAGTTTCAGGGAGGGAGCTGTAAAAATCAACACACTTTTGAGGAAGATGAAGATGTTCTGCATAACACCACATATATGACATATATTGAATTGCTTGATTTCATAGGGAGACTTGAGGACGGAGGGAGGAAGAAAAATTTAGAAAACAGAATTAGCTCAAAAGCCTTAACCTCATCAGAGTGGGCTCAAGGAGGGAATAACACACACACCCAATTGGGAACAGTAATCTATTTAACCCTACAGGAAAATAGGAGGGGAAAAGGATTAGAAGGGAAGGGTGAATGAAGGGAGGGTAGAGCTGGGGAGGGGGCAGTCAGTAGCAAAACATTTATGAGGAGTATTAGGGCAAAATAAGATAGACAACAGAGTAAATATCATGGGAAGGCAATAGGATGGAGGGAAATAGTTATGATGATTGACTACAATGTCACAACATATGGTACATACTCTGCTGGGCTATTGTGAAGAAAATTCTCTGTCAAGTTCAAGGTACTATATAAAAATTATAATGAAGGATGCTATCAGAAAAACCTGGAAAGACCCACAAGAACTGAAGCAGAGAGAAGTGTATTGTATACAAAATAATAGCATTAGTGTGAAATGATCTGCTGGGTAGCACATGGTTATCTTCAGCAAGGCAATGATCCAATATAACTCTGAATAGCTTATGAAAATTGCAGTCCATCTACAGAGAATGAACTGATTGTATCTGAAAGTATACTGAAACACAGTTTTTTTTTTTTACAATTCCTTAATCTGAATGGGGTTTTGTTGTCTGTTTTCTCTCACAACCTAGATAATGTGGAATTGTCTTCCATGACTACTCATGTATAATTTGTGTTGAATTGTTTGAGTTCATGGGGTGGGGGTGGGAGGGGAGGGAGGAAGGGAAGTCGGAACATAAAGGTTTTTTTTAAATATGTCAAAATTTGCCTTTACATGTAATTTGGAAAATAAATGTCTAAAAAAGGAAATAATGAACATAATGAAAACTATGTAAATTGTTGCAAAATGAGGTTAACAGAGTCAAGAAAACCATATGTACAGTGACTACAATAATGTTATTAGGGAGAATAATCACAAAATTTAAAATGAATGTTGCAAAATTACCAAAAAAATGCCTTGAAGCATGGCCCTATAAAATAATGTCTGATATTAGAAGACTAGTCTTTCAAAGTATGGGGAGGGACATGTTCAAAATGTTTGATTCTAGTGATGAATTCTTGGTGTGATGAGTAAAATTAAATGTATGAGTGGCCTATTCCTGTCCCAAGTGTAGGGAAAATTAGCTGGAGTTTCTAATATATCTGTTACTTAGAAATTAGAGGTTACTGCACCAGTTTTGGGCACGAAACATTTATTAAAGTATATTAGATATTAATAAAGAGAGAACACATGCCTCTGAAAGATAGAAAAGTATAGCTAGGATCTGCAGGAGAGAGAAGAGAAAAAGAGCCACCTTCACCTAAGAGTCTCAGGCCAAAAAGAGGAAGTTCCTGTGCCTGGGAGAGCAGAAGCTCTCTGCAGGGTCCAGAAGACAAGCGGTCCCTACACACCACTCCAAGTTAATTGGCTGGTAGCATTCAAGTCCATTGATTCATACGACTAGAAAGTGGTCTTAAGTTGGTTAACTTTAGTTAGTTAGTTAGGAGTTCCTGTGTGTGTGTGTGTGTGTGTGTAGTGGAAAGTCTGAGTGCCCAAAAACCCCATTATTTTCTCACATTGGGCCATACCAATATAAAAAAAAGTGCCTATTGTCAGTCAATGACTATCTATTATCTATCTATCTATCTATCTATCTATCTATCTATCTATCTATCTATCTATCTATCTATCTATCTATCTATTTATCTATCATCTATCTGCGTATGTGTGCATGCATGCATACATGTATCCACATATACATATGGCCAGAAGATACAAAGTGAGATTATGTATATATGTGTGTATCCACAAAGTGAGATTGAGTATTTATGTATATACACATGTATATATATACAATCTCACTTTGTATCCTCTGCCTGCATGTATGTGCCTATGTGTGTATACATTTGTGTGCACACATATACATACATGCACTGTGATCTCATTTTGTTTCTTATAGATATGTGTGTATGTGTAAATGATGTATATGCATATGCATGTAGATATATGTGTATATATGTATATGTATATATGTGTGTGTGTATCTAGAAGATACAAAGTGAGATAATTGCTGATATTCCCTGCTTCCAAGGAATTTATATTCTACTGATAAGAATACAACATGTTTGAAGATAAGTATATTCAAGTTATATACAAAATAAAATCAAAGTAATTGACAGGGGAACTAACAACTGAATTAAATCAGGAAAGGTTTCTTAAAAGAGGTGGAACTGGAACTTATCTGGAAGAGAATGAAGAAGTGGCTGGAAGGGGTAGAGGATTCCAGGCATGGGGGCCAGGATGTGCAAAGGCATGAGGACAGGAGATGGAACATCGTATATGGAGAATATTCCAAGGACCTGGAATTTTGTTGGTATGAGAACTCCCTCAATGCACATAGAATTCAGCCAATCTGTATTTAAAGTTTTTGAACTTCAGAGAGTCTTGCTCATGATCAGATAGCTAATAGATGTTGAAAATTAATTTTGAAACTAGTCTTCCAGACTCCAAGTTTAGCACTTTGCTGCCTCTAATGAAATAGATGAAAATGGAAAATGGCCTTTAGTGATGTGCTGGAACCACCATTCAGAAAATGTAAACAGAAAGGCCTATTTGTCAACAGCACTACAAATACTTGAAAATAATTCTTGTTTTTATGTCTTCTCTCTTTCAAGTTAATCTCCCCAGTTCCTTTTAACCTCTCCTCATATGGCCTGGTATTAGA
Organism: Dromiciops gliroides; assembly: GCF_019393635.1. NCBI lineage: Eukaryota > Metazoa > Chordata > Mammalia > Microbiotheria > Microbiotheriidae > Dromiciops > Dromiciops gliroides. The sequence continues at coordinate 99,943,495 of NC_057861.1, forward strand.
ATTATTCTTCATCCTCCTACCCTCTGGACACTTTCCAGATTATTAATGTCCTTCCTAATATGGGCCACTCAAAACTGAAAGCAGGTCATGAATGGGATTTAATTCATGCAAAGCTACTGGATTTATTGCCTCCTTATTTCTGTGTACCATATCTCAGAGTATATCAAAGACTATTATTTTGTTGCACTACCATATCATATTCTTGACGCCTATGGAGCTTGTGTTCCCCTAATCTATCTACTCAATCTTTTTTCCTCCCTCTCTTCTTTCTTCCTTCCCTCTTTCCTTCTTTTCTTGTTTCCCTTTTCCTTGTTTCTTTTCCTTCCTCCCTCTCTCTCTTCCTCCTTTGTTTCTTCCTTTCTCTCTATTTTATTTCTCTCTCTCTCTCTCTCTCTCTCTCTCTCTCTCTCTCTCCACACACACACACACACACACACACACACACACGCACACACACACACACACACACACATATATAATTTCCTTTACAGACTGAGTCTCTATATCTCATCCAGGCTATAAGTAAAATAGTCATTCCTGAGTCCAATCCCACACAAGAATTTTGACCTGATTTGTATCCAACCTAGGCAGCTTGTGGCCTGTTGGCCCTAGGGACTTACCATATTGGTGAAAGACAGTGCAGACACTCAATTTATTTGGTCTACTGAAGATCAAAACTCTTGAGTTCAAGTGATCCACTAACCTCAGACTCCCTGGTGGTAAATATTATAGAAGACAGCCACCATTCCCAAGCATTCCCCAAACCTTTTCAAATTACCTTCTAGTTAGTCATGTTTCCCCATTTTGTACTTATAAAGTGGATATTTTTATGTCTAACTATTGGACTTTACATCAATCCCTATTGAATTTCATCTTTTTATCATTAACCAAAAATACAGCCCATTAAATATTTTTAAATCCTGACTCTGTCATTCAGTATGGTAGCCTTTGTAGTTTTGAGTCATCAAAATGAAAATGTGACAAGAATGTCACCTCTACCTTCATCTGAGTCATTGATAAAAGTGATTTTTTTTTAAAGCCATTGATCAAACACATATGTCTGGGCTGCTCAATTTGGTAAGCTTCTTCAACATTGACATTGAATCATTAACAACTACTCTTTGGATCAAACTATCCAATTAGTTCTGAATAAAAATTTTCAAAGTCATGAAATTAGGTGTAATGTAAAGATAAACATCCTAGAAATTAGGAAAATCCAAAGAAGAATGGGCTAACTTATAAGGATCTGTGTTACCCCTTACTGAAGATCTTCAAGAGAAAACTGCTTGACCATTTGTCAATTATGGTGGAGAGGGCACTCTGTGATTAATTCACCCTCTCTGGAGGTACTCTATTCCAATTTTGTACAGCTCTAATTGTTAGAAACCTACATGTAGTTCTTTGTAACTTCCATTCAATTCTCCTAGTTGATTGCTTCTGGGTCTGCCCTACATGACTAAACAGAACAAATTTATTTAATCCTTCACATCATAGCCCTTGAAATACTTTAACACTATCAACCCCCTACTGCCCCCCCCCTGGCCCCAGCACCAGCCATTCTGTTATCCACAATAGAGAATTACCAATTATTTCAATGGATATTCATGGCATGATCTACATCAGTGTGGGCCAAGGATGTGGACACACAAAGACCCACTTCCTGATCCCACCTCAGGTAAATATTTGCTCTGTAACCCTGGGTAAGTCACATAGACTCTAGACCTCAGTTTTCTTATCTGTAAAATGAAGGGTTTGGCCTTGGTGATCTTAACATTCCTTCTAATTTTGTATTTTATAATCCTATAATATATCCTTAATGCTCCTCTCTGCCTGCTTTGCAGAATTCATTTTGGCCATTCTTTATCATCATTATTTCCCTTTAGACATGTTTTAATTTGTTAATCATCCAAAGGGGAAAGAATCTTCACTTTATAGGTTCTTCTGTATCAGACCCAGGATAAATGAAATTGCATTTCCAACATCAAATAATAAATTAATCTCAAAGGCATTATTAGACCCATTTTCTCATAAATTCTGAGTCAATGTTCTTTCCTCCAAATTACAATAATCCTGGCCACTCAGTGAAGTGGTAACAGAGCATCAGAAAACCTGAAAGCTCATCTAAACCGACTCACCATCACAGTAAGCAGAGTGTTGTAGTCAGAGTCTGGAGGCATGTGTTTAAATCCTGACTGCTACATTTTGCCTCTGTGATTGGCAAAATCACTTTAGCTTTCCTGACTTCAGTTGCTGATATGTAGAATGAGGGGGTTGTACTAGACGGCCCCTTTCTCCCTGACTGCTCTTAATTTATGATCCTGAAATTCATATCTGAACATACCTGAATTATTTGGCACCTCATTGCCTTCTTAAGTGGACCTCAGCCTTCCTCTTCTCCTTAATCTCTTGTGCTGATCTTGTTTGATAGCTAACAGCCCTTTACACTTTCTTTGCCATACAATCCAGTATCTTACAAAACATTTATAGGTTCCCTAAGCCCTCTCCAAATGAAATCTTTGAAAGAAGAGTAGCTGGTGGATGGATTTTTTTTTCAACCTGTATGAACATAGAAAAAAAATTTATACAATATTTTGAGGAATTTCAAAAGCACCTGAGGGAATTCAGCGACAACTGGTATAATTGCATTTAAAATGAACCAGTAAAACAAAGCCTTACCTAGGTCTAGAACATGACAGCCCCATCATCTGAAGCAGCAAAGGCAAGCCAACAATAAATAATGTAATTTATTTTGAATTTTACGGCAGTAATAAAGAACATCACTGTGACATTTATAAAAAGCTCTTCCACTACCAGGAGAAGAAAGAAGGAAATGTCAGGGGCATTGTTTGGTTTAGAAAATCATCCATATAAGCAGATCATTAGAGGGGAAAGGAAATTGAGTTAACCACACCCTGTATTGCCTCAAGCTGTAATCTTGGACTGAGATGAGTTGGGGGCCTTAGGATGTTCCCATCAGGTGTGATAAAGAATTTTCTTATTTGATTGATTTGGCATCAAAGGATTAATGTAAAAGAAAAGTTAGGCTATTTGCATTTGCAATTTTAAATTGTACAGTGATGTTTAGGACACTTATAAAAATGGCAAAGATATAGAGAATATACCCTACTACATATAAATAGCAGAGTCTGCCATCAGAGAGCAGTGCTAAAAGGGATGAGATACTGAACAATAGTAGGGCTTTTCTATTGCTTTTCTCTGAATTTTGAGTCAATGATTTAGGTAGGATCTATCACAGATTGGAATTGGAAGTAGTTTCAAATGGTATATAGTCTAATACTTTTATTTTACAAATTGGGGAAGGAAGGAAGGAACAAAGGAAGGAAGGAAAGAGGAAGGGAGGGAGGGAGGAAAAAAACAAGCCTAGTGTGTACCAGGCACCATGGTAAGTGCTTTATACATATTAAGCTAGGTAGGCTAAGTCACTAGCCCAAAGCTACACATTTGGTAAGCATTAGAGAAAAGATTTGAATTCATGGCCCTTACTGCAGAGTCAGTACATTTCCACTACATCACACCACCTCAAACAGGCATTTAGTGATTCATTAAGGATTTGCACCCAAGTTTTCTGATTCCCATGAAAACCAACAGGGATTTAGAGGGCAGCTGATGGCACAGTGCTGGACCCAGAGTAAGAAAGAACTGAAATCAAATCTGTCTTCAGAAACTAACTTGCTGTGTGATCTTGGGGAAGTCACTTAGCGATGTTTGCCTCAGTTTTGTTATCTGTAACGTGAGCTGGAGAAGGAGACTCCAAATCACTCCAGCATCTTTGCCAAGAACATCCCAAATAGGATCATAAAGAGTCAGATGTGCATGGGATGGCTAAATAATAACTTCTGATTCCATAGCTAGTATTCCTAGCATCTTACATCTATAGGAAAGAAGAACATTAGAAGGAAACCACTCAAAGAATCTTATTTTACAGAGGATGAAATTGAGGCCAAGTGATATTAAATGATTTAGTCAATGTCACAAAGGTAGTGAATGGTAGAAATGTAATTTTAGCTCAGGTCTAAGCACTCATTTAACTATTTAACTAGTTTAATTTAATCTTTTAACTCTCTTAGCTAAAGGTCAGCACTTATTGCCCTATGCACACACAGCAATCCAGGCAAGATAATTCAGACCCAGAGAGGCAAACCGAAGTAACCTATTTAAAGACCACCAGCTAGTTCATGGTAGATCTGGGTTACATCATTCTCTCTTCTGCACTATGCTTCCTTTCCTTCATCTCAATCAGTATTCAATCTCATCCAAAGTAATAGCTAGCATTTACATAGCACTGTAAGCAGTGCCAAGCATTTCACATGCTATCACATTTTGTCTTCACAATCCACAATAGGGTGGATGCTATTATTATCCCCATTTTACAGATAGAGAAGTTGAGATAGGCATATTTTAAGTGACTTCCTCAGGATAACACAGCTAGTCCTGGACAAGATTTTAATTTGGTTCTTCCTGACTTTGAGCAAACATTCTATCTGCTGAACTTCATAGCTGCTCCAATTAGCTTCTTTGACTTTGTCACAAATTCCCTTTACTTTATTCATCTGCCAAATCTATGCCCTTTAGGCAGTGGGGTATGGTAGAAAGATTAATGGATCAGGAATCAACACCTGAATTTAAACACCTGAACCTTACTTCTTGTATTAGGTTTGATGAGTCATCCATCCCCTTTCTGGTTCTCCTTGTCCAAATTTGTAAAATGAAGAAGTTCAATTCATTGGCACCCTAAATCCCTTCCATTCCCAGATCTCTGAGCCCATGATGCTAGACCTAATAATAATATCCAGCATTTAAATAATGCATCAAGGTTTGCAAAACACTGTAAATATTATCTCATTTTATCGCTATAATAATCTTGAGAGGAAGATGCTATCATTTCCCCCGTTTTACAGAAAAGGAAACTGAAAAAGATTGAGGATAAGTAACTTGCCCAGGGTTACAGAACTAGAAAATGTCAGAGGCTGAATAGAACTCAGTTCTTCCTGACCCCAGGTCCAAGACTTAATTCATTGTGCTACCTAGTTTTTTGTTGTTCAACCATTCAGTTATATCCCCATGGACTAAGTCCACAGGGTTTTCTTGACAAAGCTACTGGAGTGGTTTGCCGTATCTTTCTCCAGTGGCTACCTAGCTACCTTAGACCTAAAATAAAATCCTTCCTCATTCTCTCACTGTTGAAACCCTCCTCTTTAGTAGTATCAAACCTTAAAAAATATATTTCTTTTGGCGAGGCAATTGGGGTTAAGTGACTTGCCCAGGGTCACACAGCTAGTAAGTGTTAAGTGTCTGAGGCCAGATTTGAACTCAGGTCTTCCTGAATCCAGGGCCAGTGCTCTATCTACTGTACCGCCTAGCTGCTCCAAACCTTAAACAATATTATAAGCTAAAAGTATTGTTGAGGTGTAAAATTGATAATATTAGTTACTCTAAATTAAAATTTTCTTGTATAAATAAAACCTATGCAGCCCAGAAGTCAGGGGAAAATCTATCATACACAATCTTTCAAATAGGATGCGATTGGGTAGGAATACTGCTGTGGTATAGAAAATGATGAGCTGGTTGATTTAAACTTGGACTTATAAAGGAGGATGCTGTCCACATTCAGAGAAACATATGACAAGTGGAAATAACCATAGTACAGTTTTACATATGTGTATATAAGTGTAAATATATATATATGTATATATGTGTGTGTGTATATATATATATATATATATATATATGTGCAAGTGTGTTTATATTGTTGTTTATCCTTCTTTGTTGAAGAGGACCATAACATCAGGGGTGATGTCATGAGTCAAAGTGAATTGGATTTAAGTGAAGAAAGGCTGTGCAAAGTCAACTTCAAGCTCACCTCTGGAGCCATCTGGGTCCAGTGGTAAAATATATAATCAGGATGACTGGAGATGGCCCCATGTTTATAGATAACTATGTATATGCATATATATGTATACATACACACATGTATACATATATATGCATACATATACATATATACATACACACACAAAGAAACTTAGTTGTAGCCTTCTCTACTGGGGTGAAGGGGAAAAATAAAGTAAAAGGTGCACAGCAGAGAACAAAAGAAAACGTACAAGGAAGCAAAGAAAAGCTGGTTAGCTTTGAAAATAATGTGTAGCATTAGTTTTATAGGCTTTCTGGAAATGGAATTGAATCCTCTCTTATGTTCTGACATGTGCATTGATTTTTTTCTTTTCTGAATTTGCATTTAAGTTTAAAATAAATTTTGAAACTTACAAAAACACCCATCTTTTTTTTTTTGGTGAGGCAATTGGAGTTAAATGACTTGCCCAGGGTCACACAGCTAGTAAGTGTTAAGTGCCTGAGGTCAAATTTGAACTCAGATCCTCCTGACTCCAGGGCCAGTGCTCTATCCACTGCACCACCTAGCTGCCCCCAAAACCATCTTCTTTAAAAGTTCAGCTCAAATGCTACCTTTTCACTAAGCCTTCCCTGATCCTCTTCCTCAACACTGAGATGAAAATTCTGTAACTTCTTCAAATTTCTGACTTCTGTTTTCTGTTTTTATAAAGAAAGAAAAAAAATCCTATGTCCTCATCTTCAAGGAGCTTACATTCTAATGATGGACACAACATATGAATAACTATGTACATATAAGATACAACAAAAATTTAAGGTAATCTTATAGACAAAGGCACTGCAACAGTGAGGGGTAGAGTCTGGGAAAGGCCTTCTGCAGACATTAGATTTTTTATTTTATTTTATTTTATTTTAATTATTTTATTCTGAAGTTAAGAAAGCAAGAAAAAAACATTTCCATAATATAATAGAATAGGAAAAATGATTGTACATAAAACAGCAACTCTATTATGTACAACTTGATTACATTTTAAATATGTAATAAAGTTATCATGAAACTTTGTTTTTTCTTTTTTTTCTAACTTCTCTGCCCTCCCACACTGGAGATGGCTAACATTAGACACAAATGTGTGTGTATTACATATATATATAAAATACATACACATATATACACATCGTATAGCATACATATGTGTGTGTGTGTAAAACCATTTTCACATACTTATATTCATCAATTCCTTCTCTGGAAACAGAAAGTATCTTCGGTCATAGGTCCTTTGTATTTAATTTCGGTATTATAATAGTAAAAATGGCTTAGTCACTGAAAGTTGTTCCTAAAAGAATATTGATGTTACTGTAATACAATATTCTCTTGGTTCTGCACGTTTTTCTCTTCATTATTTCATGCAAGTTTATATTTTTCTAAGATCATTGCGTTCATGATTTCTTATAGAAAAATACACATTAGAATTTTTAATGAGTCTTGAAGGAAGTCAAGGACATGAAGAGGGAGAGGTGAAAATGGATAACATTCTAAGCATGAGGAAGAGACAGTGCAAAGGCCCAGAGTCAAAAGAGAAGTAGCAAGAAGGCTCCTGTAGCTAGATCATAGACTATTTGGATAGCAGTAAACTATGAAAAGATTGGGGAAAAAGGAAGGAAAGGGGATTTTCAAGGGCTTTAATTTCCAAATAGAGGAGGGTAGTGGGCTTCATCATTCAGCTTCTGGGATCATGATTCATCATTGTATTTATCCAATCTAATTTTGTTGAACTTCCTCAGAAACAGTTCATACAAATCTTCCCAGATATTTTTCTGAAACTATCCCAATTATCATATGGCACAATAATATTCTATTGTACTTATGTATCTTAATTTTCTCAGCCATTCCCAAATTGATAGAAGCCCCCTTGTTTTCCAGTTCTTTGTGACCACAAAAGAACTTCTATAAATATTTTTGTACAAATAGATTATTTTCTGATTTGTTTTGTTTTGTTTTGTTTCTTTTTGCAGGGCAATGAGGATTAGGTGACTTGCCCAGGATCACACAGCTCATAAGTGTCAAGTGTCTGAAGCTGGATTTGAACTCAGGTCCTCCTGAATCCAGGGCCAGCACTTTATCTACTGTGCCACCCAACTGCCCCTCTTCTTTTTCTTTCAGAATATAAGTCTTGTGGTGCATTGTTATTGTCCTTCCTGCTGTGAGAGAATAATGAGATTTGGCAGATACTCAAAGGCTTACCTGGAGATTAATCTAAAGTGATTGAATTAAGTTAGAGTGATTGACTTTGCTGATTAGCCTACTTCAAGTTAATTAGATTGTAACCACCCCTGGCTAGCCATTGGGGAGGTATTGTTCTCAGAAACTAAGGACTTTGAACTCAACTCGAGACCACCTTCAAGTCCAGTGAACAAACCAATGGATTTGGATGATGCCTACCAATCAGCTTGAAGCAGTGTGTAAGGACCACCTCTTCTCCAGACCTATAAAAAGCTTCCACACTCAGTTTGAAAAGAGTTCATGGTTGAAACAGTCTCATGGTGGAGGACTTGAGGAAGAACCAGACCAGGCTGGAACTCTAGGCTAGATAGGCCTTTTCTTAACTTTCTGAACTCCAGGTGTTTTCCTTTTTACTAATACCTAATAAGCTTTAATAAATGCTTAATGCCCAAAGACTGGTGCTAAAGCTTCTAATTTAAGGCAACCACACATTTAGATTTTAAACATCACACTGCTTAAGGAGGATCAAAATGACATCACAATGTCAATGTACAGTGTATCTGACTATAGCTGATCAGACCAATATAAGCTCAGAAGGCTCTATTACAGGTGGAGCACAAATAGTCCATATGAGCGTTTGGAGTGGAGATGGCTCTAAATTTGTGCCTCTCATGTTTCTTTTGAGCTACTGTAATTCTGCTTTGTGCAGTGTCTTCTTTGACATGGGCATACCATGCTGAATGGTCCTATGGCAGTGTATCTAATGTCTCACAATCACTTCTAAAGTTAGAGACCTCCAAGTGAGTGCCTGACTTGTGTAAGTTCTCCATAAAATAGTTCATTAGGCAAATATATATGTGATATTCAAATAATGTGGCCAGCCACTTGGAGTTGTACCCTATTCAGTAGAATTTGAATGCTTGGCAGTTCAGCTTGAGAGGACAAAAAACAAAAAAAAAAACAACTCAATGTCTTGTACTTTATCCTGCCAAGTGATCTTCAGAATTCTCCTAAAACAATTCAAATGAAAGCAATTCAGTTTCCTGGCATGGTGCTAGTACGCTTTCCAGGTTTCACAGGCATACAACAATGAGGTCAATACAATGATTCTTTAGAACTTCCATTTGATAGGCACTCTAATACCTCTTCTCTTTAAGATAGGTTCCTAAAAAGGAGGCAGACTGCATGTCTTCTACATACTTGACTCCAATAAAATTGTCAAGTTTGCACCAGAGAATAATGATTGAGAAATATGAGAAAATACAATTAGTGATTTCTTCTACTCTTTAACTTCACAAAAACTCATCCATGAGCAATGGTAAAGGAGGTCTTTCAGCAAAGCTAGTGCCAGGGCTGGGTAACTTCACAGAAACATGCAAGGGTCATGGTTCAATCTGCAAGAGTCTGTTTCTAGAGGGTAGTGAGAGAGTAGTGAGCACTCCTTAACAGTCCCTACATTGTCAAAAGTCCCAAGGTAGAGATCTTATGAACCCTAAGAAACAGCAGTAGGCAGTATTCAGACTGGTACCTGAAGGCACAGTGGTTCTAAAGCCCCTAATACTCTTTCCCAAGATTCTAGAGAGGGACTTCAGGATTCATTACTCTGAACCTCAAAAGTATAGAGGGGCCTGAGTCTGGGAAGTGGAAGTCAGTTTATTAATACAAGGAACCAAATGACAGGACATAACAGCCCACCCAAAAGCAAAGCAAGGAGTGTAGCCTAGCTCTAGCTCACAACCCCAACTCAGGAACCAAACTAGAAAGATGAATTTTTAAAAAACTGACCAATATCCACTAAATTTTTTGCAAATTTAGAGATCTCCTTAAAAAATGATTAGCTCCTTCACAAATGTGAGCAGAGACTTAAAGGATAATAGGAATTTTCTACAAATTACCACATGAATAATATAAGACTACACAAATACTTAGAAAAATGAAGCAAAAGATTAAAAACAACTAAATAAAAGCCCTAGAGGAAAGACAGCAGAATACATACCTCAGAAGAGAAAATGATAAACCTTATCCAAGAAATGAACTCTCTGAGGCTAGAATAAACCTAATAGAAATCAGCTCTGTAAGCAAGAAATGTTAGAATTAAACCAAAAGTGTGAAAGAAATGGAAGAAAATTCAGATAACTAATATCAAAAAAGAACTAACCTGGAAAACAGGTCAAGGGGTGATAATTTTAGAATCACTGGGCTGCTTGAAAATCATAATTTTTTTTAAAAAATGTCTGGAAAGCATATTTCAAGAAATCATAAAAAATCAGGCAAATCTATTAGAAATAGAGGGCAAAGTAAAGATAGAATCCACTCTATTTCTGAAAGGAACTCCAAAAGGAGAAGTCAAAGGAATATCAATACCAAAGTCCAAATCTTCCATATTCAAGGGGAAAAAATACAAGTATCCAGGGGAAAAGGGAACTAAAATATCAAAGAAATATAGTAAGGATCACACAAGACCTAGGAACTTCTAAAAATGTGAGATCTGAGAATGTAATATTTTAAAAGGGGGAATGAGAAATATATTTATAACTAAGAATAACTTACCCTGCAAAGGTGAGTATAATTCTCTGAGGAAAAATGAACCTTTAATCAAAGAGAGCAATTTAAAGCATTTCTGATTCGAAAGATCAGAGCTGAATTGGAACTTCTAAATACAAATACAAGAATGCAGAGAAACATGGAAAATAAATTAGAGAGAGGTGAATGGTTATGTTTTGCTAACATTCTTTTTTAAATCAAATTTTTAGTGCTGATATTCTAATGACAGAGAAGAAATTGGCATCCCTTTGGTCATTGAAGGAGTTGAATAAGAAAAATAGAAGACCTACATTTGAATAGGTTGTGTCCTGAGTATTTGAATAGGATAATGGGGAGGGGGGAGTATAAAGAAGGAATGAACTAACATAGAAAGGAAGAATGATATGGAATTTGATTATGTTTCATATTTGGTGGGGCAGCTAGGTGGCACAGTGGATAGAGCATGGGCCCTGGAGTCAGGAGGACCTGAGTTCAAATCCAGCCTCAGACACCTCACACTCACTAGCTGTGTGACCCTGGGCAAGTCACTTAACCCCAATTGCCTCAGCAAAAAAAATCATATTTGGAGTGAATGAGGAGAGTAAACAAGCATGGAGGAAAAGGTGAGAAGAGTGAGCACCTAATGAACCTCATTGATCTGAAATGGACAAAGAAAGGTGGACTACATGGATATTTGTATAAAAATGCATTAAATGCAACAGGAAATTAAGTGGGGATAGGGAAGGGGGAATTAAGAGTAAAGAAAATAATGAGGAGGGAAAAGTCACAAGCAAACTTCCTAATCCTGAAGGAGTGTTTAAAAGAAGGGTAGAGAATTCAAATCTAAGAGAATTCCTTTTATTGTCATTTAGACATTTGAGGAATACTGAACAAATTATGGTATATGGATGCCATGGAATGTTAACAACAAAAGAGGTAACTTTAGAGAATCCTGTGTAGTTTGAAATGAGCAGAACCTGAACAATTCATACAGGATAGCTACATTGTAAAGAAAAAGCACTTAGAAAGTATTAAGAATTCTTACCAATAATAACAGCACTTGGGTGGCAGGGAAACATGGCAGGAAGGTGTTCCAATGAACTTGGGTCCTAAAGCATGACTTCTAAATCTTTGGAACCTAACTACAAACATATAAGTTTACTTTTGTATGACAAATTTAAAGTTATATCTACTGGGGGGGGGAGGTGAGCTAAACTACCAGATTTGGAGGATTGTCAAAAGTTTGGTGTGTTTTGTTCATTTCCATTTGTTCTGCTGGGTCTGTTTTCTGCCATGAATAGAAATATTAAGACATTCTGAAAAGTGTTTTTTCCTTTGTTGAAGCCAAAATATGTGAGAAATTTCAGCACTAAATCTGTCCTAGTGAGACTGAAGGAAGACTGGTTCCTCAAAGTTCTGAATCAAAACATTGTAACTCAGAATGACTTTGAAAAGTATCGAGAATGATGGTGACTCTCAAGCACATGTGTTGAGAACTGCCCATTTAAGGCTATTTCCCTCAAGGAACTAATTCCAGAATTGCTACCTGCTATTAAACTATTGTTCATACTACTCAAGGTTTTGTATCTGACAAGGTCCATGGGGGATAGCATCATGGTATAATGGAAAGAGAAGGGGGCAGCTAGGTGGCACAGTGGATAAAGCACAGACCCTGGGTTCAGGAGAACCTGAGTTCAAATCCAGCCTGACACTTACTAACTGTGTGACCCTGGGCAAGTCGCTTACCCTTCATTGCCCCACCAAAAAAAAAAATTCTACCTTTCTAATCAGTTTGTTTCATTGTATGCTTGGGGAGTAGAGACCATAATGGAAAGAGTAATCTTGGGCCTGCCACTAACTTGGGCAAGTCACTTTTCAATTCTGCCAGCAATTGACTGTGTGACATTGGACAAGTCCGTTTAGCTCTCTGTGTCTCAGTTTCTTCAGAGTCAATGTGATCTAGTGACTAGAATTCAGGGATAGATTTTGCAGGACTTCAATTTGGGGATATCACATAAATTTACTGGTAGTGTGTCCCTCTTCAGGTCTTTCAATAATTCCTAAATACAGTTTCCTGATTTGTAAATTAGAAATAATAACAGTATTTACCTTCAAGGGTTATGATTTACATTAAAAGATCTAATATATGTAAAGTCTTTTGTAGCCCTTGGAATGCAGTAAAATGCATCATATACATATATATATACATACATACAAATATATGGTATATTTTTATATTTAATCCATAAATTTCTCAAGATATTTTAAAAATTTCTTTTCTGGTATTAACACTCAGTGTTCTGACATTCTGTTCTAAGATTTTCAGCTCTGCAATTCCATGTTCTAGAGAACAGCTAAATTATTTAATTTAAAGTATGTTATTATTTTTCCAATTATCAAGCATTCCTTTTTCCCTTTCACCTCCCTATATCCACTGGAGAAAGGAAGGAAGAAGGAAGGAATGAAGTACAATAATATTCTACTCTGGTCATATACTATAATTTATTCAGCCATTCCCCAACTGAAGGGTATTTTCTTAATTTCCAGGTCTGGTAGAAACATTATTGATAGGCTTTTGTAATTTAAAATATGTATTTATTATTTGTGGGAAGTCCTTTGAATCAGGGTCCTAGCCTCAGAGGAAGGCACTACTCCTGCCTCCCTGCTCCATAGACACAAAGACTAATATAATAGGTCTAAATACTTTAATTCATCACATAGAAGGTAGGCCTAGAGTCCTGAATTCACAAGTTCTTAATCTCTTCATAGACAGCTACTCCTGTCTCAGGGAGCTATCCTTAGTCCTGAACAGCTTCTGCCTGGATCACTCGGTACCGTGAGGTGAGAGTAATCTGTCTCCATGCATGTTCTTCTAGTTCTTCATTCTCAGAATTTTGCCCTCTGATCTTTGCAGGCAGCTAGAGAGCTGGTCTTGCAGTCAGAAAGATGAGTTCAAATGTAGCCTATCTGCCTCAGTTTCTGCAACTATAAAATAGAGACCATGATAGAGTCTACCTCACAGGGTTGAAGAGAAGACCAAATGAGATAATATTTATAAAGTGCTTAGTACAGCACCAAAGACAGAATAGATCCTGGATTAAAAAGGTGTTTTCTTCCTTCAACATGGCTGGTATCAGACACTTGCCCTAAGCTACATTCTCTTTGGTCTGCACTAACTCCCATGCCGATTAATATTCTTAACCCATGCTACTTCTGACTTGTATCTTTTCCCATACCCACTACCTACTCTATCTTTACCTCAAGAAGATAATCAACTTTCCTAGATGGGTTCCCAACAATTAAAAATTCTACAAAGGTGTTGTTGGTTTGTGAGGCAGCACAGGACAATAAAAAAACACTGTACTGGAGAGTCAGGGGATCTGGATTCAAGTCTCAGTTCCACCACTTATTGGCAGTGTGATATGGTTTGTATAGGTCCATTAGCCTCTTTGCATCTGTTTATTTGCCTGTAAAAATGAGATTGGGGGGCAGCTAGGTGTTGCAGTGGATAAATCACCGGCCCTGGATTCAGGAGGACCTGAATTCAAATCTGGCCTCAGACACTTGATACTTACTACCTGTGTGACCCTGGGCATGTCACTTAACCCTCATTACCCCACAAAAAAAAAGAGATTGGTGATAACGTGTTCTTCTTGATTGACTGGATGAATATGAAGATCACATTGGTTAGTGTTTTTGAAAGTGCTTTATAAGCTGTAAAGCACTATAGAAGCACAAATTTTTATGATTGTGGTGGAGATTAACCAAACCCAAATTCATGAAAAAACTCTTCTCATGATCTCCCTAGCCTGGGTTTTATTTTAAACAGAAGCTGGTTGACTACTTATTTGGGCTATTGTACAACAGATTCCTACACAGCATGGAAGGTTGGCTAAGGTGATTTTTAAAACCCTTTCCAACATTGAGTATGATCTCTTGCCTTGTTATCCCCCTGCCTCTGAAATGCTCCTCTGACCTCTTCTTCTCTCAGGAACCCTTCAGAAATATGCTAACAAGGAACATACTAAAAATCACCCAGGATACTTTGTAACATGTTATAATTCCCAGAGAGAAAAGTAAGGAGAAAGGCAAGAGAAAACTAGGTTTAAGGGCAGCATACTTATGCTATTTTGTTGCTGTTGTTACTTCATTTTTAACATAACTTTCCTATATTTATTTGCTTATCTTTCTTGGCCCAATCTATTATGAACAAAACTGAATTATGAAATAACTTGATCAGGCATCAAGCAGGATTTACTGACTGAAAATACTTCTTCTGAATCACAAATCTTATGTCAGATTCAAGAGAATCTATGGTAATACTTTCTGGATGGCTCTGAACTAGCTCAGATGTGTTGTATCTCAAGAGCATTGTTTGCATTTCCCATTCTGATACAGCTTTCAGATTATCTAAAACTTTGTCTTTATTGCTATATCTTCCTTATTTTCAACATTTCTCCTTTTTTGGCCTGATTTACCCCTGAGAAGTTGTTTTCTTTCATTGCTTATCCCACTGAAGGGGTCTGATTAAGGTAATAACATTTGTATAGTACTTTACTGTTTGTAAAACATTTTGCTATTGATCTCATTTGGTCTTCACAATATCACGGTAAGGTGTTTTCTATTATTATCCCCATTTTATAAATGAGGAAACTGAGGCTTATGGAGTTTAAGGCAATTGCCTAGGGTTTCATAGGTATTAAGTATTTAAGCAGGATTTGAACTTAGACCTTCCGGACTCCACATCCACTGAAGCACCTAGCTGTCTCCAAAAAATCTATTCTTTATAATACTTTCAGATTAGACTTCTTCATGTACAACACCAATAATGTCATTCCCCTCTTCAAAAAGAACAGCTATTTTTCAACCCCAAAGTGCCTAGTTCCTAGCAGATATTTGATAAACAATTGTTGAATGAATGCATGAATGAGTGAGTGAAAGAATACTGCCCCTCCCAGCTTTGATTCAAGTAGAGCTAAGGAAAACAACTTCATAGGTTTCAGACCGAGAAGATTCAATTGTACTGATTGATATATTTATTATAGACTTAGGGAGAGGTACTTATAAAGCTGAAAATTTCTAGGAAGAAAATTTGTCACAGACAAACCCCAAATCAGCAAGCATTGTTCAGAATAAATAAGATGATGGGTCTTCTAAACTGTGATCTGATCTGGCCATGTTTGGAGTATTGTGTTATTTCTGAGTGATATATATTAATTTGTTTGATTTTAATGTGTACATATATGTAGTATCTCTGGTAGCACCACTCCCCTAACTTGCACTTGACTAAATTGGTCCACTGATTTTCTGAGCTCATTGATAGACTAATTGTTATTTTTACATGCAAGCCTAGAAGCAGATCAGATTCAGTTGATCATAAAATGCTTTCTATGTGGTATTATCAGTTTATGGCCAATAGTCAAAGCATTCTAGTCCTCTCAAATTGATTTATAATGTATTTATAAATTCAGTTTATTGATTCAATCTCAGTTTCTAGGCCTTGTATGATTAATTAGGGATAGAGATGGAACCCAACATTATATATGTATGTACACATTTATTATTTGTTTTTGAGTATTCTTCAAGGTTTTTAAATTTTTTTTAATCAGTCATGTTCAGATAGACTCATTCATCTAATGAAACTTACCTGATAACAAAGAAAAGGAAAACAAATAAACAAAACCAACTAACAGAGCAACCATGTCCAAGAGTCTATGTAGTACTCTATACCCCTTATCCCCAAACTTTCCAATGAAAGGATGGAATTGAATTTTCTCACCTCTTCTTTGTGATTACAAAAGATTGAAAATTTGGTCATGACAATTTATAAGGATTTGGTTTCCTTTTAGCATTCCTTTGACTTTTATTATTTCAATCATTGTGTATTATTTTCTGAGTTGTACTTTTTCACCCTGCATCCAGTCATACAAGTCTTCCTATATTTCTCTGAATTCTTCATGCTTGTCATTGCTTTGTGGGTTAGAATATTCCATTATGTTCTTATACTACATTTTGTAGAACCATCCTTCATTGATGGGGATCCATTTTCCCCCCAGGGAACTCATCTTTGCCCATATAACCTCCTCCCTTCAAAACTTCTCTATTACTGTCAAGAGGATCAATATTTAAGGGAGCAGATTTATGTACTTCTAGCCCAGTACCTTCTCTCTCTGAGGAGAGAAGAGTAGTGGCCCCCATCCCTGCTTCTTGCTTCTCCTTCTAGTAGTATTAGAAGTCTCCTTTAGAGAATAGAAGAATCTGGGAATGTCTATTTTGCTTCCCTTTGAGCCATACCCTATGACAGCACCCACTCCTTACCCATGGAGTCATCACTATATATGTGGGGGCCACTCACTCATTCAACTATCCTTACAGAGAGGCAACAGATGGAAAAAGGAATTGGGAACGTGATCTGCAAGGCAATGACATAGAAGCTGTTTAGAAGAGAGAACTTAAAATATCTACCTTTTTCTACATAAGGATTAGAGCCTAAAGAAAAAATACATGGATCAGTATTGTGAATCAATGAATAAGAATCTAAAATAGAAAGAGGAGATAAAAATGAAGAAAATGAGAGAAACAAATCATTTTTCAAAAAAAGCACAGAAAACAACAACAAAAACCATCTAACAAAACAATGTGAAGAGGAGAAGAGGGAAGGGAATATTACTTCATTATTTAAATGAAGGAGAAAAAAGGAAAAAGATAAAAAGAAGGTAAAAGGAAGGAAAAGGAATTAAGAAGTTAAGAAGCAAAACTCAAGAAATGAAGAAAGAAGTCAGAAATGGAAGGGGATAGGGAGCTAATGGGAATCAGGCTAATGTAAGGGTTAAGTAATAATAACTGAAGAAAAAAGCATTTATTATGTGAGGAAGAATAAAAGAAAATCCTAATTCAGAAAAAAATATTAGATATAAATGAAAGAAAATATAAAACTAACTCATAAATTTACATGCAAATAGATTCAATAATAGAAGAAAACAAAATGAGAAGAAAATTTAGTAAACACACACACATACACACATACAAACAACAACAACAAAATTCCATAATCTCTTGCTTATGAGAAATGCAATTTAAAAGCAAAGACATATGTAGAATAAAAATTAGGGACAGGAACACAATTTACTATGTATGAGGAGGATGTAAAAATGTAGTTGTAATTAAGCCATCAGCCAAAAAAAAATTCACAATAGAAAGAGACAACAAAGGAAGCTATGTGATACTGAAGTGAACCTTAGACAATGAACCAATATCATTACTAAACTTATCTGCTACATGTGAGAATAAAATTGGATATTAGATCATAAATCTCCCCTACTTAACTTTTCCCTATCTATCTCCCAGACTAGTAAATGGAAGAAGCTTCTGGTTTTCTAGATAGAGCCTTTATTGTATGGTAGTCACAAGGTGATGTTGATTAGAAGGATAGGAAAATAGAAATACAATACAAATCGTCTTAAGTCTAGGCTTAGTCTATATTCCTTATAAAAACTCACCAAACCGAAAAGGCCACCTTTGGAGCGAGAGAGACCGTCTGTGCCGCGCCGTCAGAAGTCCCGCCAAGCAGGCAAAAAGGCCTACTCCCGTTCTCTCCACCCCGGAAGTCAAAAACCCGGCAGGCAGTCTGACATGCGCAGCAGGCGGAATGTTCATCTCCCCAAAAGGGTGGTCCTTGAAAAACTGGCGTCTTTCAGTTATCCTAACCGACTGTTAAAAACTTTCATATTTTACCACATACAGATGCCTTAGAATATAAATTCATGAGGAAAAAAATAATTGAACCAATTGTTAAGAGAGAAAAAGGCCTATATACATCAAAATTTTTGTTCTACAACTTTTTGAGGCAAAGGAGACATAAATTTGGAAATGACTATATAAAACATGATGGGATATTATTGTGTTGTAACAAATAAGGAATATAATTAATTCAGAGAAGTGTGGAAAGTTTAATATGATGTGATACAAAGTGAAGTAAGCTGGAAAGAGATAACATATATATGACTATATTAATTTAAATAGAAAGACAACAACAAAACCATTAAAAGTGAATGCTGTGGGGCAGCTAGGTGACACAATGGATAGAATACTGGCCCTGGATTCAAGAGGTCCTGACACTTACTAGCTGTGTGGCCTTGGGCAAGTCACTAAACCCTCATTGCCTTGCCCCCTCCAAAAAAGTGAATGTTGCAAAGTTACAAAGAACATGCAGTGAAAGAATATAAAAAGACACAGGTACGTTATATTGCAAATTTTCAGACTTTTTCAATGAAATTGATTGGTTTTGCTGATTTTTCCTCTTTTTAATAATATTATTTGTTATATGTGAAGGTTCTTTAGAGTTTAGAAGGGAGGACACTGGCTGAAACTTTGGTTTAAAAAGGCAGAAGATATAAAGTTAAGTTGGCTAACTTAAAATTTTTTTAATTTAAAAGTTAAAAAAATCTAGAAAACTAGCTTTTAGCAAATGCATTTACAAAGATAGCATAAAAAGAATAGTTAACACAAAATATTCCCCCTGAGTTCAGGGGTCCAGTCCATAGATTTATCTATAGATAAATATTGAATCTATGGGAAGCATGAGTTCAATCCCAGACTATGGTGATAGTGAGGTACACATGTAGGGATTTCACAGATTCCTTATATAACTATAATCACCATTTTAAAGATGAGGAAATAGGCTTGGAGAGCTGGTGTGACTTTTCTTTTTGGTGGGGCCATGAGGGTTAAGTGACTTGCCCAAGGTCAAACAGCTAGTAAGTATCAAGTGTCCGAGGCAAACTCAGGTCCTCCTGAATTCAGGTTCAGTTGTTTATCCACTGTGCCACCTAGCTGCCCCTGTTGGTATGACTTTTTAATTATCAAACCCATATTAAGTGTCAATACTAGGACTTAGATTTAGATTTATAACTTCCAACCTACCACCACCATAGAATGTAAACTCCTAAGGATGGGTATAGTTGTGTGTGTGTGTGTGTGTGTGTGTGTGTGTGTGTGTGTGTGTGTGTCTTTGAATCCCTAGCACCTGGCATGGTACCTCACATATCTTGATTACTTAATAAATGTATAATGAATTGGATTGGGTTCTGGACTAATGCTCTTACCATCCCACAATGTTGATCTCTGATAAAATAAACTTTAAGTTACTAACAATTCTCCTTAAATTTGTCCTTCCTTCTCTAGCCATTGTGCTTCCTAGCGCAGCTTAACCACAACTAGAGCTTGTAGTTCAAGAAATGACCATTTAGTGTTAACTGATTTTTACCAACCCATTGAAAGAGAAAATGACTTTCTTTTCTTTCTTCAGTGATACCATAAGAAGAGGAGAAGAAACAATAAGGCACTAAGCAAATAAAAAGAAAATTGCCTTTTTCATATTTCTGTGATGAAAAATGTTTCAATGCACTCCGAGCACCAGCATAAATGATGAGTGCCTCCTGGTTCTCCAGGATTAGTATTGGGATGATGTATACATTCAGAATATTAATAGTCTCATCAGGGTCATATGACTTCAAGATGACCAATAAAAACTCCCTAAGCATCTCAAGGTTTGTGAGGATCTGGAACCTCTAGCAGGAAGGAATTTTCATTTGGCTTCCTAGGCTTGGGGGATTCAATACCATTGAGAGATGTTGTTGCTCCAGGGTGTCTGGGCGTCAGCCATGAAATTCAATACCCAAAGTTACAGATGCAAAAAAAAAAAGTAGGTAAAACTAAGTCATAAGACCAAACACTTACTGCAGAAGAAAAAGTGTTTTTTTGTTGTTGTCATTTTAAACTACTGATTGAAATAAAAATTTGATGTTCATTTTTAGTTGTTTACAGTCAAAACTGTGTCATAGAAATGGCACTAGCCTAGGAGTCACAGACATTGATTCAAGATGTGGTTTTGCCACTAACTTTATCAAGTAACTTCATCTCAGCTTTTGTATTATGTAGGGGAGAATGCAGCTAAGTGATATAGTGGATAAACTGCCCTGCTAGGAATCAGGAGGATTCATCCTTCTGAGTTCAAATCTGGCCTCAGATACTTACTAACTGGGTGACCCTGGGCAAGTCATTTAACCCTGTTCGCCTAAGTTTCCTCATCTGTAAAACGAGCTGGAAAAGGAACTGGCAAACTACTCCAGTACCATTGCCAAGAAAATCCAAATGGGACCATAAAGTGTAAGACATGAGTATAAATGACTCAACAACAACAACAAGAATAAATATTGTGGATGAACTAGAGTTCATATCTAAGTTGAAGGTCTGCTCTGAAAATGGACCATTCCATGAATTGATATATCAGCTCTCTTTAAGTGATCCAGATACATATCTTCTTGGTGTGTCCCCTCCCTCCCGCCAGCAGTGCCAAATACATTGTAGAGGCAATTCAAATAGTCTCCCTTTCTCCCTACACACCAGCCATCTTTTCACCAGCCACTTTGCCAAGGAACCATAGAATAGGCCCTGATGGCTTGTGTCCTTGCATCCCCTAAACTTCTACCATATGGTCCTTTGTCATGATTTTCATCTACTTCACATAACCCATCTTTTTCAGGCTATTCCAGCCATGCTTCACATGACACTCTACTTCCTGGCCAACTCTTTACACACTTACCCTACCCTTAAGGCCCCATGACTCACTATTCCTGTCACTTTCTACCCAAAATGCCCCTCCCTGGCCATCACTCCACTAATATGTTCTGTCACTCCAATTAGAATGCAAATTCCTGGAGGACCAGGGTTTTGTAATTGTATTCCCAGAAGTAAGTACCTTTCTTGGCACATGTTGTTCAGTCATTCAGTTGTGAATAACTCTCAATGACCCTGTATATCATAGCAAACCAACCCTGTCCATGGGGATTTCTTGGCAAAGATATTAGAGTGGTTTTCCATTTTTTCTACAGTGACACATAACAAGTGATTAATAATTATTAGAATTCCATTTAACAATTTTGAGAAATGGAGTGAGACTCAATTGACAGGACAGAGCATAACTCATTATTGGAGGGAAGAAAATGTTTATTAAGCACCTATTACCTGTCAGGCTCTCTGCTAAGTGCTTTACAAATATTATATCTTTGAACATCACAACAACACTGTAAGATAGGTGCTTTTTATCTCTATCTTATAATTAAGTAAACAGAGAGGCAAAGGTTAAGTGACTCATTTGGGGTCATACAGATAATAAATGCTTGAGATGGGAATTTGAACTCAGGTCTTGCTTACTCTAGGCACAGCATTCTATTCCCTGTGCCACCTAGCTGTCTCTACTGAAAAGTAGATCTCTTGTGATTCTAGCAATATCCCACAAAGCATAATTCTATATAGTAAAACCCTATTACAACACAGAGCA
Organism: Dromiciops gliroides; assembly: GCF_019393635.1. Taxonomy (NCBI): domain Eukaryota; kingdom Metazoa; phylum Chordata; class Mammalia; order Microbiotheria; family Microbiotheriidae; genus Dromiciops; species Dromiciops gliroides. The sequence goes on from NC_057861.1 coordinate 99,965,448, forward strand.
TTTGCCGCTCAGATTTGGAAGTGACTTCTTATAGTCCCACTCAACCTGAAATATGAATTATGTCATACCTTCAAACAATAGCTTGAGGACAGGGACTGCCTTTTGCCTATTTTTGTATCTCTGGCATATAGCATAGTGCCTGGTATATACAGTAGGTGCTTAATAAATGTGGACTAATTGATTTATTTTTCTAATGGGGATTCCTTGGATTTATGGGTTGGATTAGATGCTCTTTGAAGTCCCAACTCTCAAATTCTGGACTGCTCTCTTTCTGTGTATGACTGTAAGCCACAATCCAGCCTCCACTTAAAGATTATGAGATAGATAGAAGGCACAGGAGATAAATCCCTGGGTTTGATTCCAATTTCAAATCCAGACACAGATTACTTTGTCTCTCTCAACCACAATTTTATCTATAAAATAAGGGGGTTGGACCGGGTGGCACCCAAGTCCTCTTTTATCCCTAAATCTATGACCGTATGACCCTATCATCTCCTGACAAGACACAAAGAATACAGTATCTCCTCAGGCAGCCTATTCCACTTTGGGCTAGTTTTTGTATCAAATCAAAATCTGTGTGGTTTTTGTTTTTGTTTTGTTTGTTTTTTCTGTAACATTCTTCTAAATATTTTCAAATCTCTTTCCTAGGTAAAGCACAAGACTAATTTTTCTTTCACACAATCCTTCAAATATTTAAGACAATATTCATGTCTCAGAACATATCTTTTCTCCCCAGTACAATTCCTCAGTTCCTTCAATTTCTTCTGGAATAGCACAGTTCAAAATCCCTTGCCCAATTTGCATGGCCTTCTTCCTGAATGTGTTTTAGATTGCTGATGACCTCCCTAAAAAGAGGTCTCTAAATCTGAATGTCGCATTACATATATGGTACCAAAACAGCAGTCTCACATTTTTCTTCCCATCTACTATATTCCTATTTATTAAATTTAGTTTTCTAAATTTATTTTAAATTTATTTCATTTATTAAAATTGCATTTGATTTTTGGCTATGACATTATTGACTATATTCCCTGAAACCCATCTATTACTTTGCACATGAAATATTGCTCAGCCAAGCATTCTCTGTCATATATATGTACTGTGGCTTCAGTTTTGGTTTTTATTTCAAGTGTAAGTCGACATGGATCCCTACTAATTTTCATCTCGTTACATTCTTTTTTTTAATTTGGATTTTTGAAGCCAGTTTATATCCTGGTTCTTTCATCTGAGGCATTAGGTATCCCTCTAATCTTCACGTCACCAGAAAATTTGACAATAATGCAATACATAAGCCTATTCAAGTCTTGGATGTCACTTTTTTGAGACTAGATTGAAGAGAAGTACTTGTGGCATTCTGTAATAGAATTCTTCCCAAGTTGATATCCATCCATTTATCATCTCTCTTTAGGTCCAGTTATTCAAACAGTGCCAAATCCACTTAATTAGACAATCATTCATTTCACAGCTCTCTGTTTTACCAATAATATTGAATCAATTTCTCAAATGTCTTTCTGAAATCCAAGTATGATGTGATATAAAAGTACAGCTATAGCTTCATCAGTGAGGGAAAAATAAATTAATCTGATGCAAATTAGTCACAATAATTCCATACTGTCTACTAGTGATCACCACTTGACTTTCTAACTATTCCATTAATCATGAATTCTAGAATTTTGCCAGGAATTAAAACAAATATCAGGGTCCTATAATTTGAAGAAATTACTTTATTTTTCTTTTTTGGGGAGGGGAGGGAAATCTATGATGCTTGTCTGTCTCCAGTGCTCTAATATGACTCCAGAATGTTTTTATTCAAACTTAGAGGTTCCTTCAATCACATCTGAAACTTCATTTCTATGAGATGTTTGTTTGTTTTTCTGGTCTGATGACTTGATTGCATCAGGAACAAATATATCTACAACACATCCCTTGGTAGAAAAAAAAAAGAGAAACAAAATGGCATTTGGGTAGTTTTGCCTTCTTACATCATTATCCTTACTATTATCATAGTATGAACCCTAAGTAACAGTCCATTCCTCTCTTTAACCTTACTCATTCCCCAGGATAGTTAGGAAAGCCCTCTTTGTTGTAAATGGTTATACCCCGATACAGCTAACTACAGACCTTAGCCTTAGTGATAGTACTCTTACAGGACTATGTCATCATTTTGCATTCTTCCTCAGTAAATGTGCCAACACATTGGTTATCTTGGGCTGCTTCTATATCATAAAGTAATGCCACTAATTAGCGCCATGAGTGTGGACAATTGGTTGGACATTTATTTCCCTCACTGTCTATTATTTTTTTTAAATATAAACAATTATGGACCTCCAAGGTCCTTTCCACCTCTAAAATTCTATGGTAATAAAAACCATCTTCAGTGCAATCTTAAGATACATATTATTCCTACTGTCATGAACAGTACCTTATAAAATGAAATGATTATGATGTGATGAATTTAGTTCAATTTAAATCAATAAATAGCATGAAGAGGATTAGGTACTAGGAGCTACAAATTTCAGGTATAAGCTAGTCCTGGCCCTCAGGGAAACTTCAGACTTGTAAAGGAGAATGAAACAAACACAGATACCTACGGGTTGGGATCTGCCATATATTTGTAAATTGCATATTATTCTTTCCAAATGAGTTTTAAAATGCATGTTCTGGAAAAAGAACAGAAATCTACTCTCTCAAAGTATCAAAAGCAAGTTTATGACAGAATCAGGACATACAATTCCTGGAAGTATTTTCACAGTTAATAGGTAATTTTAAGCAATTCAATATAAAATTTTGTCTTTTTTCCAGAGGAACCTTCAAAAGTCAGTAAGCAAAAGAAATGAATTAGGTAATTCTTCTCCTGATTAGGGGAACTTCATCACCAGTTTTTAAACAGACCCAAGGGAGTCACATGGCCTCCTATTTTCTTGAAGTATAAGTAGTAATAATCTTTCCCTTCTGGATGGAACAAAGCATCATCGAGCAGAAAGTAGTTTTCTTTTTCCATGGAGCTACACAAAAAATACAGAAAAGGCACAGTGAGAATGGAGACTATTCAGTAAAATAAAAGTACTCAGAAGATAAATTACAGTCACTATAGAAAAGTGGATAGGGGTTTTTGATGCTAAAACTGTTGTGAAGCTTCAAAAATCAGCAAGACAGGAGAAATATATAGCCCATTATATGATGCCCAAACTAGAAGAGACCGCAGAGCCTATCTAGCTGCCTCAAAAGTTTTTTTTTAAGAAAGCATTGAATGAGATGGTGAGGGAAATAAATAATGATTAATAATGTCTGAAGGTAGTCAGTACAGCACTTATTTTGTACTGAGTAATTTATATTTCTCAAAACCTAGCTTTAATATAAACCTTTTTTCTTAGACATATAAATGTGATAGAGTAATATTTTTGTAATTAATATAAATTTTATTTCACCAAAAGTAATTGGTTGGTATTATAATTAGTGATTTATTTATCCAAACCTAGGAAAGAACTATTAAGGTGGACTGTGAAATCATAATCCAACATACCACTCATCACCTTCTGGCAAATATAAAAATTACCGGCAGAGTGCCTAAGAGGATTAAATTCACTATAAGGAACTAGTCTTTCGATTTCAGTCTCTAAATGGAGGAAACTCAACCTCTTTAATTTATAGATATCAGTGAGCTCACTGTTCAGTATAAATTGTTTGTAGTTGCATAACTTTGAAATATCAGGTATGAGGTACATGGATAGGAAACTCATATGGAGAAAGCGAAAAACAAAAACAAAAACCTAGGAATAAAGGAGAGGATTAATGTGAGAAATGAGAAAAAGAAAAGAAAAAAACAAAACTTAGGCCCATATCAGGAGTAAGATAGTTTGAAAGTTTAAATGGATAGAAACACTTTCAAGTAAAAATCAATTAGCAACATTTTTATCCCAAATTTTGTGCTTACAAAGCATTTTCACAAACATTATATTATTCATATTTCATACTCAATAGTATCATATAACATTAAAGGTTCCATCACTAATATAATATTATGGCACAATAATATTCTCTTAAATTCATATATCATAATTTGTTAAGGATTCCCCAATAGGTTGGGGGACTTCTTTTTAGCTTTTAGTTTGGGATTACTCTAAAAAGAGCTGCTCTAAATAAATTTTTGTTTTTGATTTTGTTTTTTTTGCATATGGCTCGTTTTCATCTTTCTTTGATTGCTTTGAAATATAGGATTAAATAAAATAATGCATATAAAGTGTTTTGTAATCCTTTTTTGGACTCCAGGGAATATCTGGCCCCAACTCAGGATACTCTCAGTACCCATTAGAACTTGGATTTGTTCATTGTTTTCTTCCATCAGATTGTAAGCTCTTTGAGGACAAGCACTATCTAATTTGTATCTCCAGGTATTATTTTAATGCCTGACACTTAGTAGGAGCTTAATAAATGTTTATTGAATTATTATTACTATTATTATTATATTTCATTGAAAAAGGGAAGTTTGTATAATTTTATCAGCAAAAGAAATTCTCTGTATGGAAATACCTATCATCAGTCCAGTTAAGTAATTCATTTGAAATTTACAGAATTTACATTCTGAGAGTTGCTTGAGGGACTGAGAGGTTGAATGACTTACCCACTATCATAAAGCAGTATGAATCAGAAGTAGAAGTTCAATTATTCCTTATTCCAAGACTGGCCTTCAACCCATTACACCAAATAGTTTCTCATTTTATGGATGAGAAAATGAAGGCTGAAAAATATTTAGTGACATAATTGATGGTAAAACCAAAGAGAAAATGAAAAGTCAAGTTCAGATTTTCAAAGCCTAAGTTTACTACATGCATGCTGCTTTGTATGTAAAAGGCACTGTGTTAGGTAGGCACTATGTGGATTCTGAAGATGAATGCAAGATCTGCCTGGTATAGGCAAAGGAGCACTGAGTCTAAAATTGAAGAACCTGCACTTAAATTCCACCTCTTACTTGTACTGCCTTTTTTAAAGTAATAAACATTTTTATTTAGAGTTTAGAGCTCCAACTTTTATCCATCCTTCTCTCCCTCTCACCTTCCCTTAAGCAAATCATTTAACTTCCTTAGTTTCCTTATTTTCAAAATGAAGGGGGTCAGATGTGAAGGCCTCTGAGGATATTTCTTTCTAGGTTTAAATCTAGGATCCTGTGATTATTTCTTGAAGTAACTGAAAATCATAGAATCCCAGAAGTAGAAAATCTTAGATTATCTATCATCTCAAGGGGTATCATGTCTCACACATGGATAAACAAGGATCATCTCTATAACTATCCCCCACAAAAGGTTATCCAGACTTTATTTGAAGATCTCTAGTGATGAGACCTTCCATTATACATTTTTCAAATAGTTAGGAAGTTGTATATGTTTATGTGTGTTAGTATTTATCCATTATGTAGAATTTTAATTTGCCCCTCTGCAAATTTCAAACATATATACTAGCATGAGACTCTATAACTAAGAAAAACCAACCTAATCACTCTTCAAACTTCATAGCCTTTCAAATATTTGAATATACTTATCTCCCCCACTCCACAAGTCTTTTATCTTCAGGTTAAATTTTCCTGGTTTGTTTACTTGATCTTCACAAGACAAGAATTCTAACTTCATCAATATTCAGTTCAGGTTTTGGACACTGTTTAACTTATTAATTTTCTTAAAATGTGATAATGATGATGATGTTATTGTGATGGACCTCCTACAGTTGGATGATAGCATTTATATAGTGTTTAAAGGTTTGCAAGGCACTTCACAAATATTATTTCATCTGATCTTCAAACAATCTTGTGAGCTGAGCTATTATTATCCCAATTTTGCAAATGAAAAAATTGAATCAGACAGAGAGTAAGTAGTTTTTACAGGGTCACAGAGATAGTAAATATCTGAAGCTGGATTTCAACTCAACTCTTCCTGACTCCAGTCCCAAATCTCTGTCCAGTGAGCCAATAAACTGAGTAGAATAATATAGATATGGTCTGACTAAAGGAGGCTACCACAAGATCCCTCATTCTGACCATGATAGTTCAAGATCATAATAAATTTTTGGACCGTGGTATTCAATTCAATTCAACTTAAAAAGAATTTACTAAGAACCTATTATTTGCCTGTCCTTATGCTGGATACTGGAGACATAAATATAGATGTGAGACAATCCCTTGTGAGAAATAAGTATCAATAATCAATATCCTGGAGGACCCAGTGATCTCTCCTCTTTCTTAGTCCCTTCAAGGTCTAAGTTCTTATTGAAGGTAATATTTACCTGGATCAAATCTGATCACACTTACAAAAGAATATTGGGTGGACACATCATTTTGTCTAAATAGGTGAAGGACCTTACTAATGATATTGGGCCACACCTAAATGGAAACTATTTTGTCCTGGTCAGCTTGAGGAAGAGGGGTCTACATTTTTTCTCTAATGTCATCATACCAACAGTTGACCTGCACCACATAACCCTGGACTTCATTTTATTATAACCCACCTCCAAATCATGTCAGCCAATTAGATTTGATTGTTGTTAACCAATTGGATTGCATTACTATGTGATGGAACTCCTCCAGTTGGAAGGGTATGTGAACTAAGACCGCATAGCCATCATGAGTCTTTGCTCTGAAAGAGACAGCCAATATACATCCTTTTATTAGTAACCTGCCAGACTATTAATAAAATTATTAAATTACCTAGAAACTATCTCTCATATTTTTAATCATCACAGCCTTCAGTGAAGGAACTTGCATTCTTCTGGAGAACATAATACCATCAAATATAAGTAAATACAGGTTACACACAAATATTTCGTGATTGGGGGATTTCATGATTTGCTATGGGTGTATGGAGTATTTAGGGAGGACTAACACCACTGGTGTTAGGGCTTGCTGAGCCTTTTTCAGGGCTACTCATGCAACTTTGGTGTTTACCTTTACCTAGCTCTCACCTGTGGCTCTGCTACAAAAGCTTTAGCATGTGTACACCCCAGTAAAACTCTCTCAGCAGAAGAGTAGCTGACACCTCAAACACATCAGTAAGTGAGGTGAATATTTACCTCAAGCATATGAAAATTTTCCCCAGCAGAATTGGTGGATGAGAAGATGAAGGCAGATGAAACAGTTGCTGTGGAACACTTAAAGCTTGTTCAGACATCAAAGATGCCTAGTTCATCCACAGCATCCCAGGCTATTGACAATCATCCTGATTTTTGTCCTGCCAGTAGACTTCAATACTCTAGGAGAGAGAGTGAGGCTGATGACTTTGTGCAACTCTGACTCACAAATCAAAATTCATCAAGTCAATACATTACCCAGTAATATCATTGATCCTCTTTGAAATTGAAGGACAAATAACAATAATCAGAACAGACACTTGAGCTAATTTTTCAAGGTAACTAAGGTTTCCTAGAGGCAGAAGTGAGGAGATTTCAGCATGGGGAAGAGCCTGTATGAAGGAATAGAATGTTCTGTACTAAGGAAAGCAAGGAGTTCATTTTGGGTGGAGGATAGGGTATGAGAGACAGAGTAGTATAATGAGCCTCAAGAGAAAGAGAGGAGCCAGATTGTTAGGGACTTTAATAGACTGTCAATAAATCAACAAGAACTACTATGTTTCAGGCACTGTGTTAGATGCTAGGTATAAAAAGACCTTAAGGAGTTTACAATCTAGCTGGTGAAGTCAACAAACAAATATATAAATATTTAGCTCTTGACCTACCCTCCAAACAGCCATTGATGATGACAATACCAACAGCATTGGTTCTTATCCACTTAGGGATTTCTGGGTAACCCTCAAAGTTTTGATCGGTGTCTATTCTAATACTGTAACCTCTGTGGTTCCATCCATGATTATCAGTTGGTCTCGATTAATACTACTATTTAATTAGATTTTAGAAAGATATTTCCTTAGAGAGTAATATAAAAACAGTTTGCCGGGGCAGCTAGGTGGCACAGTGGATAAAGCATCGGCCTTGGATTCAGGAGTACCTGAGTTCAAATCCGGCCTCAGACACTTGACACTTACTAGCTGTGTGACCCTGGGCAAGTCACTTAACCCCCATTGCCCCGCAAAAAAAAAAAGAAAAAAAAAACAATTTGCCAAAATATCCTCACTCCCCAACCCCAAAGTCTGTGAAACACTTTTTTATTATTGCCTATAAATTCCAGGGGAAAGTGAGCTGACGCTTAGAGAGCACATCACAAAGGGATAACCCATAGCATCTAGAATCCTTTGGCCCCAGGTGCAAGTACTTTTGGTCCCATTTTCCAGGAGACATTGCTAATATACTGATGGTAAGTTCAAAATCTTCCTGATACTTTGAAGCTCACAAAGTCTTCAGATGAAGACGTTATCTTTGCCAAAAGGGCAGAGTGAAGGCTGAAGTCAAGACATGCTCTTCCCATTTCTTACCTTGCTCTCTAAGCAGTTCTTTCTAGCAGTTTCACTAGAATATTCCTTCCTAGACCACTGCTTCTTCTCCCTCTGCATTCTTGGACCTGGATTAATCTTTTATAGATGGCACATAACGATTCCCAGATTTTTTTCAACCAATCTGAACACATTTCTATACAAAGTCATCCCATTTCATCCAATGACTTTCAAGGATTTTTTTATACTTTGTTTAAATCAATTATTAAACTGGAGCCTATGAGCTTTTATATAGATAGAGAGACCAATAGATCCATTGACAGATAGATGTAGATAACAACATAATTGGCTTCCTTTTTAATACTATTCAATTTTTTGTTGTTGTTCTTTAATGCATTTAAAACATTAATTTCTGAGTAGGAATATGCTTTCTCTAACTGCCAACAGATGCATGACACAAAACAGATTAAGAACTTCTGGTCTAAAGTTGATTTATTGAGATATATTCTCATCAAATTAAGGTATAAGAGCATGGCATCATCAACTACTGTAAGTAAGGAAGGATGATTGATTGCTCAATGTCCCCCACCATTACACTGATATACAAAATAGATTCAAGATAACTGGAAGGGGGTGCAGCCAGAGGGATAAGAAAAGCCTTCTTTTGTAAGATGATACTTGTGTAGAATCTTGATATAAACTAGGGATTCTAGAAGACATATATGAGAAAGAAGTCTATTACATGGTTAGAGGACTGCCAGAAGAGATGGAAGATAGTGGCAGAAAACAAGAAGCCCGAACAATTTGTCTACATTATTGAAGTCACCTATAGGAAGGCTGGAGAGATGGGCTAAGACCAGGAACTAAAGGGTTATAAATGAAAAAATGTTTATATTTGATTCTATACATAATTGAAAACTGTTGAAGTTCATTGGTTTGTGGAAGTGTCATGGTCAGAACTACAATTTACAAAAATCACTTTGGCAGCTGTGTAGAGTATGGACTAGAAAGGGGTGTACCTGACTGCAATGTCCAAGCAAGAAGTGCTGAGTGCCTGAATTAGGGTCCTCCTGATGTAAGTAGAAAGAAGGGTCGGATGCAGAAGCCCACACTGTTACTTCATATTAGAGACTGCAGTCTTCTAAATCCTCTTTATCATTTTTCACATTACATGTTTTCTATACAAGCCTCTGTTTTGTACTTGTTAAATCTAATTTTATTTGGCTAGTAGTACTTGTTATGGACTATTGATATCTATTTTTTTCAATCTAGAGTCTGTCATAAAATATGTGAACAATCTCTTCTAGCTGTCATCTAAAAATTTGATGTTTTTTTAAAAAGTGCCATCTAGACCTTCAAAAAAAGTCATTGATAAAAATATTAAAAAGACAAAGTTCAATGGAACAGCAATGCATTCTTAGTGGAGTTGTGAACTGATCCAACCATTCTGGAGAACAATTTGGAACCATGTCCAAAGGGCTATAAAACTATCCATACACTTTCACCCAGCAATACCATTACTAGGTCATGTCGAGAAAATTTCTAAGTCGCAGGGTCCAACAAAGAAAAAGAAACAGAGAAGTCTCCAAGCCATAGGGAAATAGGCTTATTGAGAGAGGTCCCATTTCACAATAAAGATGGTCTCAGGCAGGTCTAGAACCTAAGAGAACCAGAGCCTCATAATCCAAGGGTTTTTATACAAAACCAGGGATTAAATGTATTTATGCACTACTATTTTTAGACAAAATTCCTCCCATTGCATCCACATAACATAATCCAATGGTATATGATCATATGATTACAGTGACCTGTGACAGTAGCAAACCCATCAAAATATTTAGAGATAGCCATCTTGGGCCTAGCTATTACACAATTCTGCCACTTTTAAGTCATTTAGTCAAGGGTTGTTATCAAGGTTTTGCCTTTATGACTTATTCTACCAGCACTGATTGGTTCCTGGCTTAGAAGATACTATTTTAATACTATGGTTGAACATTTAACCACAATGAAAGAGACATCAGTTAGGATGGTCAAGAAATTAATTTACAATAAATTTGGTACATGAGAACATGTTAAATACTTTCTATCCTACTTACTGCATTTGCTTAAGCCACTAAAGTATACTCAGAGCATATTGAATCACAATATATAACCAAAGAACTAATATTTCAAATTGCATCACTTATCTCTAAGGGTTGGGGAAAATTTCACTCACAGTCTGTATTTCCAAAATATCATTCAAAAGAGAAAAGGACCCACATGTGCACATTATTTCTAGCAGTGCTTTCTATGGTGTTAAAAAATCAGAAATTGAGAGGGATGCCCATCAATTGGGGAATGACTAAGAAAGTTATGGTATATGAATGTAATGGAATACTATTGTGCTATAAGAAATGATGAGCAGACAGATTTCAGAAAAACCTGGAAAGACTTACAGGAATTGATACTGAGTGAAGTGAGTAGAACCAGGAGAACATTGTATACAGTTGCATGATGAGCAGGTATGATAGATTTAGCTCTTCTCAGCAAAACAATTATCCAAGACAATTCCAAAAGACTCATTATAGAAAATGGTATCCACATCCAGAGAAAGAACTATGGAATCTGAATGTAGATCAACACATACTATTATTATCACTTTTTGTTGTTGTTTTATTTTTCTAGCTCAGTGATGTTGTGGTTTTTTTTTTATTTTGTTCTGATTCTTCTTTCACAACATGACTAACATGGAAATTAATTTAACATGATTCTACTCTATATCTTGTATCTGATTGCTTGCTGTCTTAGGGAGAGGAAACAGGAGGAATGGAGGGAGAAAAATTGGAATCAAAATCTTATAAAAATGCATGTTGAGCATTGGTCCTGGATTCAGGAGTTCCTGAGTTCAAATCCGGCCTCAGACACTTGACACTTACTAGCTGTGTGACCCTGGGCAAGTCACTTAACCCCCATTGCCCCACAAAAAAAAAATGCATGTTGGAAGCTATGTTATTACGTAATTGGAAAAAATACTTTCAAATTTTTAAAAAGACAGAGTTGGAGTTGTTTCTAAGGCACTCCTCCAAGTACTTCCCTCCAAAATGACATGGACCCATTGTGACTCTTGGTCTGCTGTTCATGTTTGTTTGTTTCTGTTTTTGTAACTAAGTAAAATTATGTTTAGTGGATTTTTTTTCCTACTGTGGATAAATGACTTAAAATTACTTCCTTGCCCAAGTCAAAGTCACTACTATACTAGAAGACACTCTTTAATCTAAATTATTTTACATAGCCTAATTAGGCCAAATTTATACTTATTATTCCCCCCTGAGATTTATCAGTATACTAGTGAAACTGAAGGGTGAAGTTATTGACATGAGAAGGAGATATAGGGATCCTGCTTTCAATTACAAAAGAAGAAGGGAAAATTTCAGAAAAGTTCTGCCAAAAATATGAAAACCTCTTTCATAGGGTTTATCCCATGAGCCTGATCTAGAAGAGAAACAGGTTTCCAGAGTTCTTGCCAATAGGGTCAAGACTGAGTGATAAACCCCAGGATTATAAACTTTTAAGTATTTACTTTTTTTCAGCAGGTATTCATCAAGACACATATGCATATGAACATACATTCCAGTAGATATCCATATAGATTGATATGTAGATGAATGGATAAATCAACCTATCTACTTGTTTATTTATCATTTATCTGCCCATCTTTTCATGTCTATCCTTGTCTCTCTTTGAAATGCAATAATAAGGACTGTAGGCTTCCACTATGTCAGATTGATGATTCAGACCCAAAACACTGTTGTCTGACCTACTAATATACTCTGAGTCCCAGGCCTAGCTATCCTCCATGTTGCTGCACTCTTTAGGTAGTTAACGCTTATAGACTGAATGACTGACTCAATGGAGGATTTAAAAATGGGATTTGTTCAAGACAGGGTGGATGGATTATGTTATGGGGAAATGGAGTGGGGTTTTGGGAAAAAGAGAGGGGTTTGGGTAAGGGGTTTTTAGGAATTCCTCTTTAAAGAATTACACCCGGGGGCGGAGCCAAGATGGCGGAGGAGAGGCTGTGACTCCCACAAGCTCCAGATAAACCCATCCATTCACGCCCAAATAATGCGGTAAAAATCAAAACCCAGAACAGCCTAATGCACATAAGAACAGAGTGAGACTATTTCTCCACAAAAGAGGGCAATTCTGATCACCTACTGATCAGGCTGAACAGCTCAGCACGGTCTAGACCCAGCCAGGGACACTGCTTCCAGCACATGTCAGAGTCTTCAGCACCAGCAGCTTCTGAGGCTCCGATTGCGGACTGGTGAGGGGGTTCAGTGGTAGGCTGGGGTGAAGTGGAGGCAGTATCTACTGGAGTTGGGGCAAAGCGCCCTGGGTCTGAACCAGTGGGCTGAATTGAGTGTGTGGTGGTGGCCCAGTGGGGGAGGGGTAAAAGCACAGCAAGCTTCCAACCATGGAGAACCAGAGTTCAATCAGACTTCTGTTTCCGGATCAAAGAGAAAGTGGCTGTGATTACTCACAAGCCAGGCAGGCTGAGAAGAAGCCCAATCACCTGCTGGCCCATGCTGTAGCACTAACAGTGTGTCCTGGAAGCAGTGCTACACTTTAAGGAGTAAAAAGCCAAGAAATAGTAAGCCAGGATTAGTAGGCAGAGAAAGCAGAAGACCATTGAAAACTTCTTTGGGGGAAAGGTAGAACACAATACATCCTCAGAAGAAGAAGATAATAATAGGGTCAAAGCTCCAACATCCAAAGCTTCCAAGAAAAATATGAACTGGTCTCAGGCCATGGAAGCTCTCAAAAGGGACTTTGAAGAGAAAGTAGGAGAGATAGAACGAAGATGTAGAGAAAGAGAGGAAGGAATGGAAAGAGAAATGAGAGCGATGCAGGAGAGTCATGAGAAAAAAATCAACAGTTTGAAAAGCCAAATAGAAAAGGAGATTAAGAAACTGTCTGCTGAAAATAATTGCCTAAGAATTAGGATTGAACAAATGGAAGCTAGTGACCTTATGAGAAACCAAGACACAGTAAAGCAAATCCAATTGAATGGAAAAATAGAGGGCAATATGAAATATCTCCTTGGAAAAACAGCTGACCTAGAAAATAAATCTCGGAGAGATCATTTGAAAATCATTGGATTACCTGAAAACCATGACCAAAACAAGAGTTTAGACACCATCCTCCAAGAGATTGTGAGGGGAAATTGCCCTGATATTCTAGAAGCAGAAGCTAAAATAGAAATTGAAAGAATCCACCAATCACCTCCTGAAAGAGATCCCAAAAGGAAAACCTCCAGGAATATTATAGCCAAACTCCAGAACTCCCAGGTCAAGGAGAAAATATTGCAAGCAGCTAGAAAAAAGGAATTTAAATACTGTGGAGCTCCAATAAGGATAAAGCAAGATCTAGCAGCTTCTACATTAAAGGACCGGAGGGCATGGAATATGATATTACAGAGGGCAAAGGAACTGGGCCTACAGCGAAAAATCATGTACCCAGCAAAACTAAGCCTCATCTTTCAGAGGCAAACATGGAATTTCGAGGAGAAAGAAGACTTTCAGGCATTTGTTATGAAAAGACCTGAACTGAATAGAAAATTTGACTTTCAAATACAAGACCCTGGAGAAGCATAAAAAGACAAAGAGGAAAAAGACTTCATGAGGGATATTAAAAGATCAAACTATTTCTATTCCTACATGGGAAGATAATACTTCAAACTCATAAGAACTATTTCAGTAAAGATTTAACAGAGGACACAGGTCTGAACTGAATTTGAAGGGATGTTATGTTTAGTTCTTTGTGGGGTGTCTTATGTCTGGGGCCGGATTTGGGCTTGGGGCTTCCTGGGTCCAGGGCTGGTGCATTGTCCACTGTACCACCTAACTAACCCATAATGACATCCTTAAAATAGGGTTGAGGTGTAGGAGAAATAGACTGGGCGAGGGGGAGGGGGAGAGATGGTCTGGGGAGAGGTTGTTCACATGAAGGAAACAAGAAAAAAGCTTATGGAGGGGAGAGTAAGAGGGGAAGGAATTGGGGAGTGAGTGAACCTTAATATCATCAGAATTGACTCAAAGAAGGACTAATATACATACTCAAGTGGGTATAATAATATATTTTTGCCCTGAGGGAGGAGAGGGAGATAAGGGGGGGGGGGGAAGGAGGGAAGGGCAGATTGGGGGAGAGAGCAGTAAAAAACAAAATACTTTTGAGAAAGGTAAAGATGTTCTGCATAACATCACAATATGACATATTGAACTGCTTGATTTCATAGGGAGGGTTGAGGAGAGAGGGAGGAAGAAAATTTGGAACATAAAACAAAGACCTTAAACTCATCAGAGTTGGCTCATGGAGGGAATAACATTCACACAAAGTTGGGAGGAGTAATCTATTTAACCCTCCAGGAAAGTATGAAGGGAAGAGGATAAGGAAAGAAGGGTGGAAAAAAAAAAAGGGAGTGCAAAGTAGGGGAGGGGACAGTCAGAAGTAAAACACTTTTGAGGAGGAATAGTTTAAAAGAAGATAGAAAATAGAGTAAATATCATGGGAAGGGAATAGGATGGAGGGAAATAGTTATGATGATTCAATATAATGGCAAAACATATGGTACCTAATTTGCTGGGCTAATATGAAGAAAATTCTTTGTCAAGTTTAAGGTACTTTATTCAGGTTATGATGAACAGGATACTATCAGAAAAACCTGGAAAAACCTACATGAACTGAAGCAGAGTGAAATGTACTATATACGAAATAACAGCAATAGTGTAAGATGATCTGCTGAGAAGCATGTGGTTATTTTCAGCAAGGCAATGGTCCAATATAACCCTGAAGGATTTATGAAAATGGCAACCCATCTACAGAGAAAGAAGTGATAGTATCTGAAAATAGATGGAAACACATTTTTTTCTTTTTCTTTTTCTTTTTCTTTTTTTTTTTTGTTGAGGCAATTGGGGTTGGATGGCTTGCCCAGGGTCATGTGGCTGGTGGGTGTTGGGTGTCTGAGGCCGGATTTGGGCTCGGGTGCTCCTGGTTTCAGGGCCAGTGCTCTGTCCATTGTGCCACCTAGCTGCCCCTGGAAACACATTTTTTAAAAAAATGTTTTTTCTCTTTGACAATTCCTCAGTCTGAAGTTTTGGGAGTTTTTTGACTGTTTCTCTTGCAACCTAGCTAATGTAGGAATGTTTTCCATGACTACTCATGTATAACTTATTTTGAAATGCTCGAGTTCTAGTGGGTGGGGAGTGGGAATGGAGGAGGAAGAGAATTTGGACCACAATTTTTTTAAAAAATTGATGTTAAAATTTGTTTCTACATATATTTTGGAAAATAAAATTCTATTCATACAAAAAAAAGAATTACACCCTCTTGCACACATTTCCAATTCTAATAAAATAATAGTTTATTTAGGGTCTAGGGAAAGGAAACCAAGAGAGAAATCCTTGGACTTCTCATGGGGAGAAGGTATGGCACAGAGGCGTGGCTCTGAGATACCTATCTCCTCGAGATAGAGACAGGCAGATACTTTTATAGAAACTGATGGGGGTGATCATCTGACTGTGGAAAGTTCCCTTATTGGGGGAGGACCATCCCCCACCATTGGTGGCTGAAGGAATTGGGTGAGGGGTGGCTGTGGATCTCTCAAGCCACAAAGGCAGCATCCACACCTAATCTTATCTCCCCAGGGGTGGGGGAGACTGGAATGAAGGGTCTTGATCCTGGAGCTAGCTTAGTCCAGCTCTGGTACCACTTATATCTTTAGGTGTGTCTGTCCTTTGGTTTAGTTTCTTACGGAGAAGATTCTTTGATGTACCCCAGAGAACTTCTGGGGTATGCTAGGCCCATAACAGGTTATAATTTGCATAAGTGGAGGAAACAAAATTACCATCAGATTATGATGTCTTCACAGGATTATAGAATCTAAGATCTAAAAAGACTTCCCTCTATAATATCATTTATCACTGAGTCATTGAGCCTCTAGTGGTCACTTAAAGATTTCTAAGGTACAAGAGAAGAAGAAGAACAGCAAGAACAACAACAACAACAAGTATGAGAACAAGAAGGACAAGTACAAGAAGAAGAAGATGACCATGATGATGGAGGAGGGGGAGGGGGAAAAGGAGGAGGAGAAAAAAAGGAAGAGGAAGAAGAAAAGGAGAAGAAGATGATGATGCTGATGTTCTTGTTGTTGTTGTTTGTTGATGATGATGGCATATAGCACTTTCATGTTTGCAAAGCAAAGCACTCTCAGTTTAAAAAAGATATTATATTATTTGAGCCTCACAATAACCCTGGCAAGGAAGTGCTATTATTAGATCCATTTTTTTTTAATGGGGCAATGGGGGTTAAGTGACTTGCCCAGGGTCACACAGCTAGTAAGTAAGTGTCAAGTGTTTGAGGCCAGATTTGAACTCAGGCACTGCTGAATCCAGGGCCGGTGCTCTATCCACTGCGCCACCTAGCTGCCCCTTATTAGATCCATTTTATAAAAAAGGCAATTGAGATTAACTGATATGTCCAGGACCATGCAGCTAATAAATAAATGCCTAAGGCCAGATTTGAACTCAATTCTTTCTGGCTTCAGTTCCAGCCCTCTTTCCACAGTCCCAACTGACTTCCCCAAATCTAAGGCAGCCCATTGAAGGATTAAATCAATCAATATAAATTTATTGAGTACCAACTACATAGTAGTATTGGACCAAGCATTGGAGATAGAAAGACAAAAATGAAGCAATCCTTGCTCTCAAGGAGCTAACATTCTATTGGGAAGACAACTTGTGCACTTTTAGTAAGGTCAAAATAAATACACATTAAAAAATGTAGTTTAAGGAGAAGAGACACTAGTGTTTCAGGAAATAAAAAGGAAAGGAAAGGGAATAGATATTTATTTAGTGCCTACTGTATGTCAGAATTGTGCTAAGCACTTTACAGCTATTACCTCATTTTATCCTTTCCAGAATCCTAAGAAGTGCTACTCTTTTTTTAAAAAATTCTAGTAATTTATTTTTTCCAAATTAACATTGGTAAAAATCAATTTTTAACATTTGTTTTAAAATTTTGAGTTCCAAATTCTCTTCCCCCCTCCCCCCATTAAGAAGGCAAGCTATTCGATAATAGGTTATAAATATGTGGTCATGCAAAACATTTCCATGTTAGTCATGTTGTGAAAAAAAATAGACAAAAACTCAAGATAAATTTAAAAAGTCAAAAGGAACCATCATGCTTCAGTCTGTATTCAGAGTAAGTGCCATTATTATCTCCATTTTACAGATGAGGAAACTGAGATAGGTAAAGGTTAAAAGACTTGCCCAAAATCACACAGCTAGTAAAGTGTCTGAGACCAGATTTGAATTCAGATCTTCATGGCTATGGGACCAGCACTTTAAATACTGCTAGGGGAAAGGCTTCAAGGTGAAGTTGAAATGAATTGAGTCTTAGGAGAAATAAGGGATTCTGTATTAAATTAAGTGAAATAAGGGTTGTTATTTTTCTGACTTTTGTGATCCAATTTAGGGTTTTCTTGGCAAAGAAATTGAAATGGTCTTCAATTTCCTTCTCCAGCTTGTTTTATAGATGATGACACTGAGGCATACAGGGTTAACTGACTTTTCCAGGGTCACACAGCTATTAAGTGTCTGAAGCCACATTTGAACTCAGGAAGAGAAGTCCTCCTGTCCCAACATTATATCCATTACAACACCTAGCTGCCCAAAAGAATGATAATAATTCACAAAAACTAAACAAATTGGTGTGTAGCAGGGGAAGGCAAAAATCCTGGGTTCTTCCCCATCCCCTTCCCCTAGGACAATTGGATTTTGAAGAAACCAGTGAAAAGGTAGGAAGTTTGGGTAGCTAGAAACCTAAACATGTCCTTGTGAGCCAAGACCTGGGCTAGCAGGTGGGAAAAGTTTGAATTTGTACACAGAGGATTGAAAGCACCATAGTGCTGAAATAAAACTTAGGATGCTGATATCATGGTAATAATAATAATAATGGAAGCCTCAACATCAGCAATGTCATCTATGAATGCAAAGGACATCCATGACATATCAAGCTAGACAGACTCCTCCCCAGACTGATTTATGAACAAGGATTCCTGTTCCCCCTGAGGACACTTTTGAAAGCAATTAGAGATGCCAAGCAGTCATTCTGCCTTGCAGTTAATTAGGATATGTTCAAAGGCCATGGTTCAAAATGTATAAAACAAAGAGTTTGCACTAGACAAATCAGTTTTGACACACAGGATGTTGTCAGCTCTAGTCAAATAAGCCTTCAATTAACCAGAATGCTCTGGAAGGGTCTGGCAAACAGACTTTTCGGGATTAACTGAATTTTTTTGTTAAAGCATGCAATGGAAATCTTGGTGGAAACAAGCATAGTGGTTTATTTTCTACCTTAGCTAGAAGACTATGATGACCTGCTATGTCAGTAAGAAAAGTTTGAAGAAGGAATCAAGAGATTTGTGTTTTATTCAATCAGCTAATCAGTTAATAAACATTTGTTAATTATCTACTATGTGCCAGGAACAGTGCTAAGAGCTGGGGATACAATTTTTTTTTAAAGGCAAAAGACATTCCCTGCTCTCAAGGAGCTCACAATCAAATGGGGAACATAATAAGCAATCAAACATACAAACAAGCTATATAGAAGATATATAGGAAATGGTTGCAGCTAGGTGGCACAGTGGATAGAGCACCGGCCCTGGATTCAGCAGGACTTCAGTTCAAATCTGGCCTCAGACACTTGACACTTACTAGCTGTGTGACCCTAGGAAAGTCACTTAACCCTCATTGCCCTGCAAAAATGCCCATAAAACAAAAAACACAAACAAAAAAAGATAAATAGGAAATGATTGAAAGAAGGAAGGCACTAGAATTAAGAATGGTTGGGAAAGTTTTCTAGTAAAAGATTTTTAGTTGCTACTTAAAGGAAGTGAAGGAAGTCAGCAGGTAAAGATAAGGAGGAAGAACATTCCAGGGAGGGTGATAGCCAGAGAAAACACCAGGACCTGAGAGGTGAAATATTTTATACATAGAACAGTAATGAAGCCAGTGTTACTTGATCAAAGAATATGGGTCAGGGAGTAAAGTCTAAGAAGACCAGAAATGTAAGAGAGGACTAGGTTACCTAAGGGCTTTGAACACCAAACAGAGGATTCT
Organism: Dromiciops gliroides; assembly: GCF_019393635.1. Classification (NCBI taxonomy): domain Eukaryota; kingdom Metazoa; phylum Chordata; class Mammalia; order Microbiotheria; family Microbiotheriidae; genus Dromiciops; species Dromiciops gliroides. The sequence continues at coordinate 99,984,976 of NC_057861.1, forward strand.
GTATCTTTTCCTCAAGGCAATAGGGAACCATTGGAGTTTATTGAGTAGTTAAAGTAACATAGTCAGATTTTTTTTTTTGCTTTAAGAAAAAAATATTGATGGCTATTCAGATGATGGATTGGAACAGAAAGAAACTTGAGGCTGGCAGAGCTAACAGCAGACTATTGCGATAGTCCAGGAGTGAGTTGATGAGGGCCTGCACCAGAGTGGCAGCAGTTTCAGAAGAGAGAAGGGTGATGAGAGATGTAGCAAAGGTGAAAGCAAAAGGCCTTGGCAAGAACTTGGATATGGGGAGGTGAGAGATAGCATGGAGTCCAGAATGAGACCAAGGTTGTGAATCTGAGGGACTTCGATGATGGTGTTGCTATTTACAGTAATAAGGAACATGGGGTATATGAGGTGTTCAGGAAAACTAAAATTTCTTGTGTAAGAGCTTACTGAGCCCTTTTCAGGGCTGCTCATCCAACTTTGGTGTCACCCTGATTCACCCAGTCCTCACCTGTGATTCCAAGATGCTGTGCAGTTGCCCCACCCTGGTAAACCATTTGGGCATATGGGCTAAACCAGGTTGAGGGTAACTGACAAACCAGGATGAGGGTAACTGACAAACCTCAAACTCATGGATGAATAAAAGAGATGCCTACTCCAAGCATGTAAAGGCTCCTCATCCCCAACACCCAGAAAAATGGGCTGATAAGAACAATTTATTCTAATGGCCATGAAGGCAGCTAAAACCATTTCTGCAGAGTGCTTAGAGCTTGGTGAGACTTTGAAGATCGCAAAGTCATCCACTGCAACGTGGCCCATTGATAGTTGTTTTGAGTTTTATCTTGCCAATGTCCGTCAATGATTCTGGAAGAGAGACTGAAGCTGACAACTTTGTGCAACTTTGCCTCACTTAAATTCAATTCATGCTCAAGTCAAGACTTCACTCATGGTGGTGCAGTGGATAAAACACAAGCTCTGGACTCAGGAAGACCTGAGTTCAAATGCGGCCTCAAAAACTTGACACTAGCTGTGTGAGCCTGGACAAGTCACTTAACCCTCATTGCCCTGAAAAAAAATAATTCACTCATGGTCCTCCTCAAAAACCAAGGACAAACAACAACAACAGTACAGAAGGCAAGGGCGGGGGGCAGCTAGGTGCTGCAGTGGATAAAGCACTGGCCCTGGATTCAGGAAGACCTGAGTTCAAATCTGACCTTAGACACTTGACACTTACTAGCTCTGTGACCTTGGGCAAGTCACTTAACCCTCATTGCCCTGCAAAAAACAAAAACAAATAAACAGAAGGCAAGAGGGGAGGTGGGTTTAGAGAGAAAGATGAGCAGTTTTACACATATTAAAGTTCGTGATTTCTACTGGAATCCAGAAGGAAAAAAAAGATTGTTTGAAAGACAGTTTGATATACAAGATGGAAAATCAATAGAGAATTTAGGGGAGGATAGTTAAGTTTGAGAATCATCAGCATAGAGATGGTAATTAAATCCGGTGGAGCTAATGAGATCATCAAAGGAAGTTGCATAAAGGAAGAAGAGAAGAGGGTACAGAAAAGAATCCTATGGATCATATATGGTTAAAGGGCATAATCTGGATATTTATCCAACAAAAGAGACTGAGGAGTACTGGTCTGATAGCTAGGAGGAGAACCAGAAGAAAGCGCCATTCCAAAACCCTAGTGAGAAGAGAATATGAAGGAGAAGAAGGTGATGAACAGTGTCAAAGTCTTCAAGGAGGTTGAGAAGATTGGGGACAAGAAAAAAGTCCATTGAATTTGGCAATGAAGAGATCATTGGTAACTTTGGAGAGAGTAATTTCAGTGAAAACAGCTTTACCACTATTGCATGGTCTTATGCAATCATTTTCACATTTCTGGGCCTCAGATTTCTAAACTTAGCACCCAATTACTCTTTTCCAAAGAAGAAAATGGATTGAGAGAATTTTTAAGATCAATTCATTGCTGAAAAGACATGATCCAATTTTTTTCTTTACACATAGAAAATATTATTATGTTTTTGGTCATTGAAGATCTTAGAAGACTTAGATATTGAAGATAGAAGCTATTCCATTCTGATTGCCAGTGTTTGTAGACCAGTACAGAGACAAAAATGTAAGAAGAAACAAGGGGTTGGACTGAATCCTTGCTGACTACATGGTATCCCCTAAAAGTGTGTCTTTTGACATGAATAAATGTTAACTCTATGTGTGTGATATCTGTCTTTCTCTATAAGTCGTGTACACTCAGAGAATCACATAAAGGGAGGAAGAATAATATGTTGGAAATGGTCTTGTCTCTGGAATTAGAGAACCTGAATTCAAATCCTGCTTTTGATGCTTGTCATTTTTATAACCTTGGATAATTCATTTACACACACTCCATCCCTGGGTATCATTTTACTCATTTATAAAAGGATCAATTGGGTGAATTGGTCTCAGAGACTCTGTCCAGCTCAATAGCTGTGAACCTTGCATCATGGGTCATGAGCCAGTGAGAATTGAAAGATATCTCATGAGAAGTTATCTAGTTCAATCCAAAGTTGAACAGAAATTTCCTCCACTGTAACATTGGCAAAAGAAATATTTGATGGGTTCCAGATGACTGGGAATCTGACTAAGATTTTTAATATGGTAATTCAATTCAAACTAAGAAGCCAGCATTCAAAAAATATTTTGGCTCTACAGTGTTCATGGAACCATACTAGGTGCCAGGGAGAATGCAAAGATTAATAGGATGTAGTCCTTCCTTTCAAGGCATTTACCTTCTAATAAGGTTAGCTATGTAATGGGGGGGGGAGTGAACATGTAAGTTAGAATAAGATAGATCATAAAAAAGGCCCAAAAAAGTATCACTGGGATACAGAAGATTGAGATCCTTAGAGAAGATGAGGAAGTGAAAATGAAAGAGAATGGTATTAATTCTTGATGGTCTACTCCATTTGGGCAGGTACATTGTGGTAGTATTATAAATTCATCTTACATAGTGAATGCTACAAAGAAAGTATTTGCTAAACATTTTCTAAATTGATGAATGACTTCTAGTCAGAGGGGAAATTAATTCCCTAAAGTGGAAAAGTGGAGAAGATTAGATGTTTGTAGGCAGTGGTAGATAGTTCAATTTGACCGTTCTGTAGGGTGTTGGGGGTTTTTTCAGAGAGGTAATGGGAAATAATGCTGGAAAGGGATACTAGAGCCCAATCATAGATGACCTTGAATGCCAGGTTTGGAATGTGGAATCTATTTTGTAGGTCCTTTGGTAGATTGCAGGGTTGGGGGGGGGTTTATTGTTTGTTTTGTTTTGTTTTGTTTTTAACCATAATTAAAGCTATGTTTAGAAAAAACTCAAAATAATGCTGAAGATAAATTGGAGGAAAGAAGCTGGAAACCAAAGGAAAAGTGGTATAGTTTCTTTTTTTATTCTGTCATGCCAACTATAGGATCTGTGGCTTTGCTTCTTCATTCCTAAAATCTTTTCCCACTAAAATCTTCATTCCCACTATCTTTTTCAGTGAGTAACTAATTGTCAACACTAAATAATGTTAAAAATATTTTATTAATGTAGTATTATAGAAATGTAAATTATTGTTGTTTTTGTTGTGGAAAGTCTTCCTCTGTTATCTCATGACAAAAAGAAAGGGTGCCTTTGGGCTAGCCAGCACAGACTCAGATATCTCTCCAGCTCTAATTGTCTGAGGAACCGCCTTGCTAAAGAAAAGAAAGTATTGTCATCAATGGACTGTGCAACAGATCATGAATTTTCTTTGTCCACAGCAAGTCACAAAGACTACAAACTAACACATGAAATTTTGTGAGCAATACTGAAACATTAGAGAGGAAAATCCTCCTCTTTCCCTATTATTTTTTTTTTTTTTAAAAAAAGGTCTTTAAGAAAAGACACATGATTACTGGTCTTTGAGTCCCAACCTCACAGATTGACTCCTACCTCTGGCCCTTACTAACTGCTTGACTATAAGCGACTCTCTTTATACCTCTGTGCCTCAGTTTCCACATCTGGAATAGACTAATACTACGAGCACTACCTAGCTCACAGATTTGATGTCAGGGAAGTACTTTGCTAACTGGAAATGGCTCGAGAAATATGAGCTATTATGAGAATCAGCATAATGTTATAGATAAAAAAGCTGACCCTGAGCCAAGACTTGAGTTTAAGCCCAGACATTCCATATACAGGTGTATGTTATCCTTGGGCAAACAACTTAACCTCTGAGTGCCCCAAGGCAAGCTCTCTAAGAATATAAGTGGCAGAGAAGATACCAACCTCCTTCCACTGAGTTTCCTCACCTGGGAGTCCCCTATGCCATTGAAATCACAAGCTCACTCCCTATACCTAATATTGCCATATACAAACTGAAAACACTAAACTTGTCACTTTCCAAGGCACTCAGCTTTGGAGAGGGGAGAAGAGGGAGTGTGAAAGAGGGAAATAAAAGGTGGTGTGATCACACCCCCCAAAGCAAAAGCCTATTTTTATCTCAGCCACATGGGGAAGAGGGTTTACATTGTCATTTGCAAAAAGGTTTTGTCCTGATCAAAGCAGGATTCAATGTGACAGAATTTAAATCAGAAAAATCTCATTCCTGTCCTAAGTGTCCAAGCATAGAACCTCCATGCCTACAGGGATCTATAAACATAGAATTTTTCAAATTCTTCCAGATTCTATTTGTTAGAAGAATTATTAACTGGAAGCATGAACAAACCTGAAATTGGAGACATATAAGTTTGGCTAGAGATATCCCTGTGCCTTGAATGTCACATGACTTAACCAATATGTAGTTGTTCTCGTCTATAAATGAGATAGGTACTAGGTGACACAGTGGACACCAGGCTTGAGATCAAGACGATATGAGTTCAAATCTGAATCCAGACGTTTTGTAGCTGCATAACCCCGACCAAAGCATTTAACCTCTGTTTGCATCAGTTTCCTCATCAGTAAAATGAGGATAATAATAGCACTTACCCCACCCCACGATTGCTGTGGGGATCAAATGAAATAATAATTGTAAAGTGCTTAGTACATTGCCCGGAATAAAGTAAGGATTATCTAAAAGTTAACTATCATAATGTAAGTAAACTTCAAAAAAATTGTTAGAACTTCCATGATCTAAATAAGATAAGTGAGGAAAGATACTACATCAGGAGTCAGAAGACAGTTCCACTCCCATCTCTGACATTGATCAAGGAACATAAATTCTCTATGTCTCAGTTTTCTTATGTGTAAAACGAGAGGATTTAAATAGAATGTCATTAACTATAAAACAGCAGGGATTTATTAATGCTGTTTCCTCTAAAGTTCCTCATCATGGAAAGCTACATTGTAGTTGGGCAATTAAGTTGTGGTCTGAAGGATGTTGGGGGTTCCAAAGGACAGAAGTGAAAGAAGGTAATATTCCAGACATGGTTTTAGCTAGTGTAAACATATAAAAATAGGAGACAAAAGGTCCTGTGGAGAAAGTAACAAGTAAGATAGTTTGGCTTGTGTAATTTAAGATTCTAAATGTGGATTCTAATGTGTTCCCCCAGTTTGGGGGAAACTGACTAAAAATCACTGATAAAACGAGTTTAGGTTTTTAAGGGTTTATTGGAAAATAGAAAGAAAAAGATTGAGAACAGAATTCTAACAGCCTGGCATTCCTATCTTTCCTCAAATTTCCTGTGAAGTCCTCTGCCGCCACCACCATCAAGTCCGGAAGCCAAAAAAGGCCAGAGCTCTCTGCGCAGGCTCCCTTTCCTCCTTCCTGTCTCCTCCCAGACCATAGGAGGCTCCTCCAGTTGATTGGCTGGTAGACTTGATAGACAGCACCCATGAGCAAGCGTCATTTCCTGACGCCAAGGAAAAGCCACAATGCCTCTGAGGCATTTTCCTCATGGTGGAGCTCTCCACAGCAAGTCTCCAGTAGGTGGCGTCATTCCAATCATTACAGGCTGAAACATAACTTGTATGGTGGAAAATAATGTATAATCAACTTGGAAAAATAGGTTGGAGACAGAATGTGCCAAATAGTGAAGTTGGGGATTTTGTTTACTTTGTTTTATTTGTTTTTAATTCTAGAGACAATAGGAAGATGTCAGAGCCTCTTAAGCAGGGGAATGAGGCAGTCAGCCCTGCTTATCTGGCATGTCAATTTGGCAGCTGTATGGATGATGGGTTAGAGAGGAAAGAGATGGTACAAGGAGGCCAATTAGTAGACTATTATAATACTAAAGATGGAAGGTGGTAAGTTATTAAACTTGGGTGATTGTGGCATGAATAGAGACAAAGGAATGAATTAAAGATATGATATGAAGATAGAATTGGCAAGACTGATTTGAAATGGAGGATGAACGGGGGTCGATGTGACTACTAAATTGGAAATTAGAGTTTCCAGAAGTGTAGTAGTTCCCATGACAAAAATAGAGACAGTTTAGGGCAATTTCCTCAAGTTCGGCTTTGGAAAATGTTGAGGTTGAGATGTGTGAAGTATTAATTGTTATTTGAGGTTTTTATGATCCCATCTTTTGGCTAGAAATTTAAAAACCTCGGTGTGCGCACTGCTCTGGGGCTCCACAAACAGCACGGTGCTCCACCCACAGGTTGTGGCTGTTGTCATGGCGCTTGTACCTCACATCAGCACCATTTGCCAACACCTACATGGGCCTGGAAAAATTATAATGGCTGGAAGCCCAGTGAGGGCAGTCATGTGACTTTCAGTCAGGGCTGCCAGCCAATTGGCTTGGGGCTGTTTGTGGTCAGCCTGGGGTCTTCAGGGAAGAAGAAGGGAGGAGTTTCTCCATTCTAGCTTGAAGCTGGAAGGCGACAGGATGCAGTCATGTGTTCTCAGCTGATTCCTGGGTGGTGGTGTTATTCAGGTTGTATCATTTCCCCCATTTTATTTCCTTTCCTTTAATTCTACTGATCTTGCTTGTGTTTTTAAGTTCATTCTTCTTAAAAAATCATGTTCTGTTTTTGAGCAAGGCTGTTGGTCTCCTTCCTTGCCCCAATATTGTGGCAAGCCGCCTAGCTAACACTCCCCAATTAAAAATTGGTCCCTACAGATGCCTGTGGGCCATCTAGGTAGAGACATTCCACAGGCAATTGATGATATAGTACTGGGGCGCAGGACTGAATATCTAGATAAAAGTGGGAGGTATTTGCAAAAAGAAAATAGTTTAACACAAGGAAACTGATGAAATCATAAAAGGTATATAAAGAGAATAAAGAAGAGAGAAAGGGAAGAAAGGAGAGTAGAGAGAAGGGGAAAGAGTAGAAGAGATGAGAGAAAGGAAAGAAGAAAAGAACAGGTGAGTGGAAGAGGAAAAAGATAGAAAAGGAGGGGAGAGGAAGAGAGAGGAGATCAGGAAAGAGGAAGAGAGGAGGGAGAGGGGAGGAGAGAAAATAATGGGAAAGAAGGAAATGAAAAGGAGAAAAAAGAAGTGGAGGGGAATGGAAAGGAGAGATGTGACAGGAGAGATCAAGAAGTGAGAGGAAGGTGAGAAACAGGAGACAAAAAGAGAACACATTTTTTCTATGATTTTGATGAGAAATGAAAGATCTCTAAGATAACTTCAGGGAAGGGCCATATTAACTCCTTTCATCCTTATAACAACCACATAAGAAAGCTACAAGTCTCATTCCCATTTTCTACATGAAGAAATAAAGGTTCTGAACAGTTCAGTTAGTTGCCTATAGAAATGATGATAGTTAAGCGCAAGACTCAAAATTCAAACCTTTTTCTTCCTACCTCCACATATAAAACCATTCAATGGAATCACAATTTTTCAGAAATTGTAAGTTCTGATTAGGGGAAAGGTGAGTTACTCTGCTCTCTATACTCCAAATGCACACACCTAGAAGATAGCTTCGTGTTCATTGTACTTAGGATATTTCCAAGGATAAGTGGGCAGGCTTCTATCAGCAGGCTCACAGTTCCCAAATGAAATAGCTGAAACTGGAACCCAGGTTTTTGATTCTAGGTCCAGAATTCCTTTCACAACACCATGTGGTCTGTGCTATGCTCAATAGGAAGAATTAACAGGATGTGATGATGTTTTCTGGATATGGAGGATGAAGGAGAGAAAGGGGTCAACAATGTTTCAACCCTGGCTGTTAGGGTTTATTTTTATGGAAGCAGTGGGTGATCCAAATCTAGAGACCATCTATAAAGACTTGATATATTCTGACAGCCATAGTTCCCTTGGTAATTCTCTGCTCTGGCCAGCACTGTGACTGTAAGATAAAATGTGAAAGAATGTTTTCTCTGTGTTATCCAATTGCTGATAGAGTCAAAGTCCACATGTGTGGTCTTAATAAGAAGGCCAAAGTTTCTGTCAAAATACATGGGATCAGAATGTGCAAGGCCTCCTCAATGGAAATGCATTCCTTCCAGGAAGTCTCTCGTGGATGATTCTATCATGTTGCCTTTCTCTTTCCATCCTTAACTAAATCACCAATTCCTTTTCCAGAGTTTATGCTCAGTCTGTGAAATTCATTACCAATTCATTCCCTAGGGATATCAAAAGAAGAAAGGCATCTTTTCTCTGTCTGTAGCTTAGAAAATTATTCATTCATTCTCTCACTTCAAGTATCACCGCTATGTGACAGATTTTTACATCACAGGATGTGCTAACTCTATCCAGGTCTATCTAATATTTCAGAGCTCCAGTCTACTGCTTTGTGAACATTGAATCATTGAACCATTATACTGTTAGACCACAGAATGGGCATCAAGTGAGGGTTATTACAGAAGCAGTCATACTGTGAGCAGTAAATATGATGAGACAAGAGTGAGAATGCTCCAAATGCTTTACCTATGAAACCAAAAATATTTTGAGGGTAATCTCTTACCAATATGTTCTCTGGGCAGACTTGGGGAAAATCAATCACAGAATACTATGTTAATGGAGCTGTGATTTCAATCTATTCAAGGAATTCTAACACTGGACTTTGTCACTCTGGTAAATATAATTTAATCTTTGTAAGACTATTTTTCTGGTCACATGAAATTAAGATAGAAATTATAATCTCAGTATCATTGTGCTTAAGCCATGGCAATTTTATGAGTTATTTTTTTGTTATTCATAGCCCTAGATAGAGAACTCAGTACAGGACTAGAAAAAAAAATAGTAGAAGGAAATAGTTTGAAACTCAAAATCTCTCCATTTATCTCCACTGACCAAAGGAGTATATCCACACTTCTTTCTCTTCCATTTTAAACTCTCTACATTTTTCACTGAGTCCACGGTTCTGTGCTGATCTATTATTTTCTACCACATGAAGCAACATTCTCAATAGAGTACTCTATTTACTCTTTCCTATACACACTTTTGTCATCTACAATTCTTTTATCTTCTGCCTGGATTACAAAATGCACCATCTCTGTCCATCATCTAAAAGGCCTTCCTCTTCCAAGAATAATCACTACTCCACATAAACTAGTTTTTCCTTACAATAGAGAGAGCAATAGTAACAATAGAGAGGGTGCCCCCCACCACATGTGTGGTGAGGCTCCACAAATGGCTAGTACTTTTTTTCTTTGTGTTACTCAAAGAGAAGCAAAATAGACCTAAGATTTCTTCTCTCCACTCCTCCCTACCCCTTCTCTAAGGCTTTCATTTCAGTCAGTAAAGGAAGCAAGAGATTAGGACCAAAGGCTACTATTCCACTTTCCTTAGGGTACCAGACTAGTATAGTTATCTGCTCCTTTAAATATTGTTTGTCTAGGGGACACAATTGACTTACACCCAACTTTTATCACTTTGTCATTTGGGGGAGGAGAGGGTGACCCTAATTTCTACATCCAAGATTTGACACCTTTCCCACCTAATAACAGCTTCACAATGAACATATATAGAGAATAACAAATAAACCTATTTATCCAAACACCGGCAAACAGAAATCAGAGAATATATACATAGAACAGTACATATAAAACAATATAGAATGAAGGAATTTTCTTATTGGGAACGAAATAACTCAATTCATCCAAGCAAGAGAGAGGTTGCTAGATATCACCCAAGGGCAAACTTCTTGAAGTCTCTAGAATAAGCAATATGAGAATAGAGACATTGTGGAGGACTGCCCACTTCTTTTAAATCTTGCCAGAGTCTTTTTGTGTACCTGTTGGAAGTAGGGTTGGCCTCTTAATCTCCTCTCTTAAAGCTGGAAGCTGACTAGATGTTATACAAAGAAGAGACTTGGAGTCTCAATGGGGAATTCTTGTTTGAATATTCCCCAAAGAGAGGACTGGCTGAGGACTCTACCCCTCACACAGGGCAGGACATTCAAGTTCTACCTACAAGGATAGAGTCCCATATCAATGGGTTTAGGGACAGGGGTTATATATAAATAAAATAAAGCTGTCTTTAAAACTTAATTGGTCTAGGAGCTAAGGCTCGAAACATTGGCTTAGCACAATGTCCCAGGACATAACGCCATGTCTGATCTATAGTCAGTCAATAAGTATTTATTAAGCACTTAGTATGTGTCAGGCATTATACCAAGAAAACACTTAATAGATACTTTTACTGATTTAACTTTGTTTCCTGTTTGCATAAGTATAAAATATTAAGCACAGGAGGAGACTGGAGCTAAGTACCTTTCTTTTAAAAAATACTTCTAAGTCCTTTCTGTGTATATTATTTGGGAACCTATATATTCCCTTTTTCCTTATATATATAAACCCTAGAATAACCAATCTTAGAGTTTGTGACAGAGGGAAAGAGGGGTAGAAAGAAATGAGGGAGGGGGTGTTAGATGCAGGTATACATTTATCTATCTTCCTAAGAGGACAGGTAATAAGGAATCAGGTTCAACAGGTCTCTAATTCCAGGTAATAAAGCAGAAGGGCCTTCCTAGTCTAGATAAGTCAAATTAAGTGGAAGGTAAGGGAAACAATATTTTTCTTTTTTTGCAGGGCAATGGGGGTTAAGTGACTTGCCCAGGGTCACACAGCTAGTAAGTGTCAAGTGTCTGAGGCCAGATTTGAACTCTACTGCATCACCTAGCTGCCCCAAAAAACATTTATCTGTAAATTAAAGTGGCTTATAAATATCTCATTGGATCTTAAGTGATCTATGAGGATTTATATTATAGTGAAAGGTAAAAAGCCAGGGCCTAAAAGGTTGCCTGCCAAAGGTAAAATTTCAAGGGGAAGCCAGTGTTTGGTTGGAAGGCAACCAAGATCAGCAAGGCCCAGGCTCAAGCTAGGATTTTTTTTTTTTTGCAAAGCCATTTTCAAGGCAACTCTGTTTTTTCTATTCCCAGGAAGGAATCAGAATCTGGAAAAATCCTGAAATAGGTATGCATGGAGGACTTGCTGTGATCTGAATGGTCTTTCTATTTACTTTTTCTGAGGTCCATTGCCAGAGACACATGGGAAGTTGCTAGAGGCCAATTTCAGATGCCAAGTGAGATTATCTGTGCTTGTGTTGGCTGAGCTATTTGATTCCCTATTTTCTGACCTCTAGATATTACCTCCTGTGACCTCTTTCTGATTGGTGTCAGAAAAGGGAAGGAAGTAAAGAATTAAGAATGAGATTATGCCTCATTCAAAGGCAGAAAGGCTCAATTACTATATCAGCTATTGGGATAAAGCAGGCTTGACATAGGCTTGACAAGAGGAAAGACAAGGTCAATCATGGAATAGACCAAACTAAGGCATGTCCTCTCTCTGCGACAGAAAAGTTAAAAAAAATCATTCAATTAAACATTCAGCATTCTACTGTCATCTTCCATATTAAACAATTTAGTTATTTTTTATTGTCTATTATCTTACCTAACTGAAAAATTACCTTCTATGGAATGGAGTCCAAACTCCTTGTTCTATTTTTCAAGACCCTCTACTATCTGTCTTATAAGTTAGTGAAATGGAAAGATCTTGAATTCTAGAGTTCATATATTGGCTCAGCAATTTAGCAGCTGTGTGACCTTGAACAAGTCATTTAGTAACAGTGAACCTCATTCTGATCCATGAAAGTTAGGATTTGCACCAATTATCTGGAGGGTCCTTCCATCTCCAAATTCTATGATCCTCCCTATTGCAGCTCACGTAGTATGGTACATTTTCTATTATAGTATAATATAATAGGTACAGTATGTGAAGTCAGGAGAATTGCATTTAAGTACTGGTTTAACACTTAGTACTGGACTTATATAATGATTAGCAAGTGCCCCAAATCCCTGCACCTAATTCCCCTCCTCTATAAAATCAGGACAATAATTACTGCTTATGTGCTTCAATGGGCAGCTAGGTGACTTAGTAGATAGAGTACCAGACCTGAAGTCAGAAAAATTCATGTTCCTCAATTCAAATCTGGCCTCAAACACTAGCTGTGTGATCCTGGGCAAGCCACTTAACCCTGTTTGCCTCAATTCCTCATCTATAAAATGAGATGTAAAAGGAAATGGCAAATCAGTCCAGTATGTTTGCTAAGAATACCCCAAAATGGAGTCACACAGAGTTGGACAGAACTGAATAACATAGTCCACTTCAATATGCAGAGTCATTTGGAAGAAAAAAAAGGAAAAAAAAAACCTTTGTAAACCTTAAAGCATTATAGAATTCATGTTATTATTATGGTATATTCCAGAGACCATACAGCACAGTATATTCTAAACTGATCCCCATTTTGTCTCTCTCATCAAAGCTTATTCTGCTTATTGCTCATTTCCGTAATAGTTCTTGGGTCCTGCACTCCTGATGGATAATTGCCTTTCCTGGAATGATATTTCAGGAAAATCACAGCTATTCTTCACCCTTACATCTTTGGCCACTTCCTTTAAATCCTTCTCACCATCCACCCTGCCACTTTTCCTTCTCTTCCCCTTTTTCAGTTCTGGAACTGTGCATCGCTGTTCATGGATGGAGTGTGTCAGTTTTGTCCTGTATGACCTTATTTACCATTCCTATAACTTTCTGGACCCAAGCAGCACTTCCTAAACATTATTCTCCTATGGATATTTTTTGTTCCACACAAATGTCAACTTTCTAAAGATTGGAATGACACCACCTGCTGGAGACTTACTGTAGAAAAGCTTAGCCATGAGATGAGGGTCTCTGAGGGCAAGACCATGCGTCTTTTCTTTGGCGTTAGGAAGTGACATTTGCTAGTGGGAGGAAGAAGGGGGAGGCTGGTGCTCTGACTCTCACTCTTTCCTGAAGACTCCGGTGGAGAAGGGAGCTAGAAATGTGCTCTCCCTTTGAAAGATAAATGAATGTAGGCCTTTCTCTCTTTCTTTACCAAATTCTTATTCTCCTTAATAAATGCTTAAAAGCCTAACTCTTGCTAAAGTTTATAATTTCTTGATGACCACTCATTAGATATTTTAGATAGTTTAGCTAGAATTTTAGCCCTTACAGATGGCTGACCACAAAGAGGAAAGCTGAACCTCAGTCTTCTGATCTTCAGGTTGGGTAAGAAATTTCCCCTACCCTATCCCTTTAAATCCTAAGTACTGCTGAATTGCCGGGTGTTTTCTATTTAAATTTTCAAATGGACCTGTTAAACTTCCTAATAACCCCATTTCTGATCTTAGTCTGTTTAACCAGACAATTTAGCTGAATCATTTGAGAGTTGAGTGCATGCTACTGAAGTGGCTTTTGAAGGACCTCCCTTTTGGCAATGAACTTCTGGCAAACCAGCTTAAAACCGAGGGAAGAACGGAAGTTTGGTCTCTCTGGCTTTTCAACTTAGCCATGGCAGCACACGTGTTTTGTGTTCGGCTTTTGGGTGTGCTGGTTCTCAGCCTGGCAAGCAGTTTGGCATTCGGTGAGTTTTATAAAGGAATCTAGACTAAGCTTAGATCTAAGATTATTCATTTGTATTTCTACTTTCCTGTTTCTCTAATTGGTATCACCTTTTGTTGTCTAATTAATTCCCAAGCAATAAAAACTAATCCTTCACTGATTAAAAGCTCAGAGCCTTCTTTTTCTTAGTGGTCTGGGAGATATATAAGGGAAAAGTGAAAAGGGGGAGTTTAATGCTCGTATATCCAAATTTAAATCTCACAGTTTCTTAGGGGCAAAAACAACTTTTGCTTATTAGGTTTTTATCTGCAAAGCCCAGCAAAGAGCTTGGACATATACTAAATGCTTGAAAATAGTTTTTTCATAAGTCATTTATTCAATAGGCCCAACTCTCTGCCAGTTGATGTGTTACGGAATATTGTGTTGAACTCAGAATGAAGAAGACCTGGATTTAAATCCTATCTCTGACCCTTACTAACTCTGTAACCTTAAACAAGATATCTTAGTTCCCTGGCACTCAGTTTTCTTTTCTGTAATACAATGGGGTTCAACTTGAATATCTTTTGAAGACTCTTCTGGATTCTGTGATCTTAATAGATAAATGTTCCTTCTGTTACAGCACACAGCATTTTAAGTTGTCACAAGACTAACTCAGCTAGTTTTAGTTTAATTCAACTCCTCTCTGAAATGTGAATTCTCAATACAGCATTCCTAATATGGTGATTCTGAACCTTTGCCTTAACAATTTCAGGAATCGAGCAACCACTATTCTACAATATAAGGAAATAGAAGTAAAACTGATTTCAAGATATGATGCTCTATACATTACTAATAATTTATTTACTTCTACACCATGAAAACATTAAATAAACCTAGATTAATGTGCCTTTGCTTTTAATTCAGTCCCTTCTGCTTTTAGAATTCTATGAGGCAGGCAGTCAAGGAAACTCAATGGATTGATCAGCCAGTGGCCCCACCAATTAAGAGCCTACTTACTACTATTAATCAGCATGCCACAATTATTAAAAGCTCCATATCCAAAGAAAGCAGATTTGTTTGATAATAGAGTTCTTAGCAGTGGGACAAGATAATATGGAAATAGTGTCACTAGTTTCTAGATTTACTGAACCTCACCTAAAGGCATTATGAAGTGCATTAAGGACTTAGGCTTGAATTTAGGATTCTTACTAGTATTATGACCCTGTCACAACCCTTTTCATGCATCAGATTCTTCCCTAAATCTTTTCTATTATCTTGGTTTGTAAGTTTCAATCTGAGTTTCCTCTGCTAAAAGAAATCACAAACTCTACACATTAATCCCAGGTGCTGCAATGATAGGTTGTCAATAAACATTTAGTAATCATACACTATGTTCCAGGTAAGTGCTGAGAATGCAAAAAAACAAAACAAAAATGACAGTTCAACCTCTCAAAGAGCTCCCAATAAATGAGAAACATAACATGCAAACAACCATGCACAAATAAGCTTTGTACACAAAAAAATGAAAATAATCAACAGCAGAAATGTATTAGATTAAGGGGGATCAGTAAAGGCTTCCCATAGCAGGTGGGATTTTAGCCTGTACTTAAAGGGGGGAACTACCAGTACCACAAATAAGTACTACAGAATAAGAGAAAAGTAACAGAACAAAGGAAATAGAGAACCTTCTGACAAAGAGACAGAAAAGGTTAAAGATAAGCAAAGAGCTTTCTAAAAATCCTGATTAGGATGAGACTTTAGAACTTTAGGGGGGGTTAGTTTTTATTTTTTTAATTTATCTACACACTCTTTGGCCCTGGATTCTCGAGAACCTGAGTTCAAATCTGGCCTTAAACACTTGACACTTACTAACTGTGTGACCCTGTGCAAGTCACTTAACCCCCATTACCTCAAAAAAAAAAAAAAGAAAGAAGGAAAAGAAAAGAAATACACTCTTCAAACAAGTCAAGTTACCCCCAATGTATTTTTCACTCAAGAGCTTAGAATAATGGTCAAAATCTCAATTATCAAAATATAAGGAGGAAAAATTATGATTTTTAGTGTTTCTCCTATAACAAGGGCAAACTATGATAATATCCTTGAATTTACCATGAAAATAATATCATTGTTTGTGGACCAGTGTCCCCACACTGGATATTAAATGATTTCTAAAGGCTAGTTGGGAATTAGTAAAATTTGTCACCTGCTGATTTAAGACAGTTTGCACATCATTGTTCTGTTACTACATGCCTTCACCATTTTATCAGAAACAAAGAGATGCTCTGGTGAGGTCTCCCATTTTTCAGATAATAAAATATTTTGAGATGATGGTAACAATATTTTTTTTTTAGTATTAAAGTGATACAATATTTAAATCAACAACAAAATGTATTTTCATACATCTTAGTTGAAGCATAATCAGCCCCATTTTAAATGTAAAAAAAAAATAGTCATACAGTAAAATGACTTATCCATCACCACATGGCTAGTAAATGAAAGAGCCGAGATTTCAACCCATATCTTTGACTTAAAAGGGAAGATCAAGACACAAACTCAGAAGAAACAACAAAATCAAAACAGCTACAAGCAAAGCATTAAAGAAAAGATGTGAGGGGCAGCTAGGTGGTGCTATGGATAAAGCACCGGCCCTGGAGTCAGGAGGACCTGAGTTCAAATCCAACCTCAGATACTTAGCATTTACTAGCTGTGTGACCTTGGGCAAGTCACTTAACCCACATTACCCAACCAAAAACACACACATACACACACACACACACAAACACACACAAGAAAAGATGTGAATTGAACACAAGCCAAACAAGAATCCCTGGATAATCCAGAAAATATTTTCAAAATCAAATATTAATGGTAAAGGAAAAATAAGGTAACAAAATGAGAGCAAGGGAAGAACATTATGACAAGACAATTAATAGCATGGTAAAATAAGCACAAAAAACAGTGAAGAAAATAACAAAATAACTCATTAAAAACATAATTGGCCAAATGGAAAAAGAGGTACAAAAATTTACTGAAGACAAAAACTTCTTGAAAAGCAAAATTAGCCAATGAAAAAGGAGAGATGCAAAAGCTCACAGAATAAAATAATTCATCAAAAATTATAACTGGTCAAATGAAAATTAATGACTTTATAAGGCATCAAGAAACAATAAAATTAATTCAAAAGAATGGAAATATAAAAGAAAATATAAAAGATCTCATCAGAAAAATAACTGACCTAGAAAATAGATAATGTAGCAATGATTCAAGAATTATTAGACTCCCTAAATTACATAATTTTAAAGTAGCCTGGACATCATATTTAAAGAAATTATGAAGTAAAACTACCTTGGTACCTTAGAAGCAGAAGGTGAAATAGAAATGCAAAAAATCCAATCACCATATGAAAGAGATTCCAAAATGAAAACTTCCAGGAATGTTATAGCCAAATTCCAGAACACTCAATTCAAAAATAAAATACTTCAAGGAGCCAAAAAGAAACTATTAAATAACCATCAAGTCTTGGTCAAGATTACATAAGCTTTAGCAGCTACTACTTTAAGGAAGTGGGGAGCTTGGGTATGATATCCCATAAGGCAAAAGAGCTGGCATTACAACCAAAAATAGCCTGTCCAACAAAATTGAGTATAATCCTTCAAGGGAAAAATGGAATATTAATTAAATACAGTACTTTCAAGCATTCTTGAAGAAAAGATCAGAGCTGAATAGAAATTCTGGCTTTCAAAGGCAATACTCATACATACATACAAAGGTAAATGTGAAAGTGAAATCATAAGGGATTATATAAATTAAGTTGTTTATATATGGTAGGATGATACATGTAATATTTAATAACTATCATTTTGTAGGATGATTAGAAGGATTCTACATAGAAAGAGGACAAAAGTGTTAGATGATTCTGTTGGATTAATGTATTAAAAAATCAATAGGTGAGAAAGAGGGATGCCCTGGGAAAAGGGGGAAGGGAAAGGAAGAAAAGGAAAAATTATCCCACATAAAGAGGTGCCAAGGAAGAGCTTTTACAGTGCAGGGGAAAATGGGAAGGACAACACTTGAACCCCATTCATATCTAAATTGATTCAAAGATGGAATATATGTACGTATGTATATATACAAACACAATTATTATAGAAATCTGTTACCCAACAGGGAAATAGGAGAGGAAGTAGAAAAGAGAAAGGAGGGGGATGATAAAAGGGAGGACTGATAAAAGAATGCCAAACTCAGAAGCCAAACATTCTTTAGAGAAGGAACAGGATAAAAAGAGAGAGAAAAGGATAAACAGAAGAAAATAGGATGGAGGGAAGTGCATAGTTAGTAATCATAACTGTGAATGTGAATGGGATGAACTTACAAATAAAAGGGAAACAAAGAGCAGAATGGATTACTAACTAGAATCCAACAATATGTTGTTTACAACTAACAAATTTGAAACAGAGAGACACAGAGTTAAAATAAGAGACAGAAACAAAATATATTATGTTTCAGCTGAAGATAAAAAGGAAGAGGTAGAAATTTTGATCTCAGACAAAGCAAACCCCAAAAGAGACCTAATTAAAAGAGATAAGCAGGGACACTATATCTTGCTAAAAGGAACCCGAAAAAATCAATGCTAAACATATATGTACTAAATAACAGCATTCAAATTTTTAAAGAAAATGTTAGATGAATTACAAGAGGAAATGGTAAAACTATACTAGTGGGGGAACCTCAACTTTCTGTCTCAGAGCTAGATAAAACTAACTGTAAAATAAATAGAAAGATGTTAAGGAGAGGTATAGCTTCTTATAAAAGTCAGATATGATAGACCTCTGGAGAAAACTGAATAGTATGTACCTGTTTCTCAGCTAAAATTGAAACCTTCACAAAAATTAAACATGTATTAGGGCATAAAAACCTCACACCCAAATGCAGAAAAGCAGAAATTTTAAATGCATCATTTTCAAACCATAATACAATAAATATTATATTCAAGAAAAGGCCATAGAAGCATAAGTTAAAAATTTGATTAGAAACTAAATAATCTAATCCTACAGAATGAGTGAGTCAAAGAACAAATCAAAGAAATAATCAACAATTTCCTTAAAGAAAATCACAACAATAAGACAACATTCTGAAACTTTTGAAATGCAGCCAAAGCAATACTTAGGGCAAAATCTATATTTCTAAATGCATACATCAATAAAAGAGAGAAAGAACAGGTCAATGAATTAGACATGCAATTAAAAAGCTAGAAAAAGAACAAGTTGAAAATACCCAACTAAACACTAACCTGGAAATCCTGAAAGTCAAAGGAGAGATTAATAAAATTGGAAGAAAAATTGAGCTAATAAAAAAGATGGTTTTATTAAAAAAAACCAATAAAATAAATAAACCATTAGTTAATTTGATTTAAAAAAATAAAACCAAATTATAAGCATCAAAAATGAAAATGTGAATGCACCATCAATTAAGATGAAATTAAAGCAATTATTAGGAGTTATTTTGCTCAATTAGATGACAATCTAAGTAAAATGAATAAATTTTTACAAAAATATAGACTTCCCAGATTAACAGAAGAGGAAATAAAATACTTAAATAATCATATCTTAGAAAAAAGAAATTGGCGCAGCTAGGTGGCGCAGTGGATAGAGCACCGGCCCGGTATTCAGGAGGACCTGAATTCAAATCCAGCCTCAGACCCTTGACACTTAGTAGCTGTGTGACCCTTGGCAAGTCACTTAACCCCAATTGCCTAACCAAAAAAAAAAAAAAAAAAAGAAATTGAACAAGTCATAATTGAACTCCTTTAGAAAAATGCTCAGGATCAGATGGATTTACAAATGAATTCTACAAAATATTTATAGAATAAATCATCTCAATGCTAGATACACTATTTGAAAAAAAAAAGTAAAAGAATCCTACCAAATTCCTTTTATGACAGAAATGTGGTTTTCACACCTAAAGCAAGGAGAGCAAAAACAGAGAAAGAAAACTATAGACCAATTTCCCTTAATGAATATAAAAGCAAACTTTAAATAAAATACTAAGAAAAAGATCATAGCAATATGTCACAAAGGCCATATCAGATGGGATTTATACCAGGAATGTAGGACTGGTGCAATATTAGGAAAACTATGAGCCCAAATTGACCATGTCAATATCAAAACCAATAACAACAACAAAAATCCACATTATTATATCAGTACATGCAGAAAAAGGCTTTCAGGGAAAAATGGATCAATTGAATAGATTAGGTACACAAAACACAAAAGTAAATCACCACAGTAATCTAGTATTTGATAATCTCAAAGATCCAAGCTTTGGATGTTAGAACTCAACATCTGACAAAAATTGCTGAGAAAACTGGAAAACAATTTCTCAGAATCTAGGTACAGATTAACATCTCCCACCATATACCAAGATAAGGTCAAAATAGGTAAAGGATTTAGATAGAAAGGATGATATCATAAGTAAATTGGAGGAACATGGAAAGATGTGCCTTTTATATCTATTGGTAAGGGAAATGTTTGTGACCAAAAAGGAGATAGGATCACAGGAAATAAAATAGATAATTTTGATTACTTGAAATTAAAAAGGTTTTGCACAAAATGAATTATTTTGTTATTTATTTGTCTGAGTATTTTTTGTCTGTGTTTTCTTCTGCAACATGGCTAATATAGAAATATCTTCTGCCTAACTTCATATGTAATCAATATCAAATTGCTTGCCTTATCAAGGAGGTTGAGAAGAGGAGGAGGGAGGGAGAGAATCTAAAACTCCAAATTTTAAAAAAATACTAATTTTTACATGTAATTGGGAAATATTTAATGAAATAAAGTATATAAGCACTTTCCATATTATCCCATTTTATTATTAAAACAATCCATTTTATGGATGAAGAAACTGAAAGTCAGTGACACACCCAGGATCATCCAGCCAATAAATGGCAGGTAGGATTTGAACCCATCTTTCTGACTCCAAGTACAGCCCTGTTTCTTCTGCACCATTTAGCTGCCTCTTTCTCTCTTCCTTTAAGTGAGATATTTGTACTTAATAGAAACTACCAATTCCTTTGCTTCCATCTCTTGTACCTCCTCTAAAATATGCCATAAGTGTTTAATACCCATCCCTAAAGGAGAAATAACGAAAGGGATGATGAATTTGTTATTAAGGACAATCAAGAGAACCCAAGAGAAGAACACCTATGAGAGGAGAGGTTTTGGCTGAAAACATATAGTGAAAGAAATCCTGGTTCTAGAGTCAGAATACTTAAAGTCAGGTCTCAGGTCACTGATGTTTACTATCTGTGTGCCTTTGTGGAAGGAAATAAGCATTAAAATAATACCTACTGTGTACCAGGCACTGTGCTACTTTTGCAAACATTATCTCATTTGAGCCTCATAACAAACTAATGGTAGAGATGTTATCATTATTGCCATTTTACCTTTAAGTAAACTAAGGCAATCAAGAGGATAAATGGCTTACTGAGGTTTATATAGCTAGTAAGTATCTATTTCTAGATTTGAGTTCAGTCCTTTATGAAGCCAGGCCCAGTGTTCTATTTACTGGCTCACCAGATTCCTCTTGGTCCACTTACTTTTCACAAGTCACTTAACCTATCTGGGCCTCAGTTTCCTCCTCTGCAAAATAAAGGGGTTGTACTAGGTGACCTCTGAGATAAATTCCGGTTTTAAGATAGCAGACTATAATCTCTCTTCAGTACATTGTATTGAAAAATATATACTACTACCAAAATAAAAATCTTCATCATCAAGTGAAAAATAATGGATTAGGGGAAATATTTATGGTAAATAGGATATAAGAATGTGACATCTAAGGACATAGAGAACTGTTTAAAATGTGTATAAATGTACCATAATTTTCAAAAGAAAAAAAAAGGAATTTTTAATAATCACTTTAAAAATGTTTACCCTGACTAAATTGAGTTACATCCCCATATCCATCAAAATAGCGAAAAAAATAAAAGCAATGAACTCAATGCTGGCAGGGATATAAAAAAGAATGCACACATTCTTTGTAAGTGGAACTGTAAACTTGTGGAATCTTTTTTTGAGAACAATCTGGCAACATGTTATAAAAGTTACAGAAATAATCTCATCCTTTGACCCAATTTTTCCTTGGTTGGTTAAATACCCTGAAAGTGTTATCAAACACAAAAACAAACAAAAAAAAAAACAAAAAAGGAAGATGTATATATCAAGGATGTTATTTAGAAATATGAAAAATGCATGCATCTTTGAAGACTAGTTGAATAAACTGTGGCACATTAAATGCAAATAAGATCACAAGTAGTTAGAATATAAGGTAATATGGAAAGACCCTTAAATGCTTCAGAGCTAAAGAAAAAAAGTAGAAATAGAACAGAGTACATACTAACTATAGGCACATTAAAAGAACAGTGAATAGGAATCCATGGACAAAGAATACAGATGGGAACTTAGGGAGAGTTAATGAAAAGTACTTATTACATTTAATGACCTGGACTTAAGTTATTTAAATATAGTTGCAAAACAAGTTCAAATGATTTTATTGATATCCAATAGTGTTCATAAATGGGCAATTAGGTAGTGAAGTTTATAGAGTACTAGTCCTGGAGTCAAGAAGACATCTTCCTGAGTTGAAATCTGTCCTCTGTCTCTTATAGCTATGTGACCCTGGACAAGTCACTTAACCCTGTTTGCCTTCATTTCCTCATCTGCAAAAAGAAGTAGAGAAGGATGGCAAACAACACCAGTATCTTTGCTGAGAAAACCCTAAATGGGGTCACAAAGAGTAGGACATGACTGAAAGTTACTGAACAATAACATTATTCATAAATCATTTAAAGAGACATTTCTAGAACACAGATATCCATGTGCTTTGAGCTATTGTCCCATGAGTAGTGGTCACAATAATATCGAAATTTATGGAAGTTATAGCTCTGGGTTTTCTGGGATTTACAGCTGTGACTTATAGCTCTGGGTTCTCACTGATTCCCTTCAATCTTTGTTGTTGTTTTTGTTGTTCAGTTCAATTGTGTCTGACTCTTTGTGACCCTGCAGACTATAGCACACCAAGTCATTTACCTAAGGTAAATGTCATACATTTTAGTGTTTTTGTTTTTTTGTTTTGTTTTTTGGGTTTTTTTTTTTTGAGGCAATGAGGGTTAAGTGACTTGCCCAGGGTCACACAGCTAGTAAGTGTCAAGTGTCTGAGGCTGAATTTGAACTCAGGTCCTCCAGAATCCAAGGTCAGTGCTTTATTCACTGTGCTACCTAGGTGCCCCTCAATGTCATACATTTTAAAACTGTTCACAGGGTTTTTTTGGCAACGACTCTGGATTGGTTGGCCATTTCTCTTTCCAGTACATCAGTTTTTCGTCTCCACTATAGGGGACAGCTAGGTGGCATAGTGGTTAAAGCACCGACCCTGGATTCAAGAGGACCTGAGTTCAAATCTAGCCTCAGACACTTGACACTTACTAGCTGTATGACCCTGGACAAGTCACTTAATCTTCATTGCCCTGCAAAAAAAAAAAAAAAAAAGAACTCTCCACTATTTCCACTATGATCTGTTCATCTTGGGGAACCCTACATGACAAAGTGTATAGCTTCACTGAGCTACACAAGCCCCTCTACCATGACAAGGCAGTGATCCAGGAGGGTTGTTCAATATTAAAGGTTTCTTAATAGCCCCATAGCTAGTACTTGCCCTACTTAAGGAAATATTAGGAACATCTGAATGGTTTCTTGGCTCATTACTAGCCCTCCCTAGTTTGGGGGGGGGGGGGCCAGAGGGAAGAATGACCATTTGTTCCCCTGTAAACAGAATGCTACTAATAGTCATTTAAGTATAATGCAAGTTTATTAAAAGGTGTAGGCTTCTGGCTTACACAGTGGATAGATTGCCAGGCCTGGAGTCAGGAAGACTCACCTTCCCAAATTCAAACCTGGCCTTAGACAATAGCTGTGTGACTGACTTTCATTGAATGGACAATAATAGAACCCAGCCCAAGCCTTTGTTGCTCATTGTTTTAGTTTTGATGGCTTAGAATGCAAATAGCAATCATTGTCTGTTCTCGCCAGAAACCCTCAGGATCTTCCTCTCCCAGACCAACACTTTTGTGATGGTAAACTAGACCATCTTTTATCTCAGTTCTTACCTTGTTGTTGTTTGTCCTTCATTCTCAGAGAACATTAGGTTGACTGTAGATGTGTATGTGCATATACACATACATACACTATACATACACACACATATGTGTGTG
Source organism: Dromiciops gliroides (assembly GCF_019393635.1). Taxonomy (NCBI): domain Eukaryota; kingdom Metazoa; phylum Chordata; class Mammalia; order Microbiotheria; family Microbiotheriidae; genus Dromiciops; species Dromiciops gliroides. The sequence goes on from NC_057861.1 coordinate 100,008,961, forward strand.
TTTTAAGGTAACTGGAATTAAGTGACTTGCCCAGGGTCACCCAGCTAGTGTTTGAGGTGAGATTTTAACTCAGGTCCTCTTGACTCCAGGGCCACTGTTCTATCCACTTCCCCACCTAGCTGCCTCTCCAATTTTTACCTAACCCTTAGTCATTAAGAGACATTGTGTCAAACAAACTGTAAGCTGGGATAGACCTTAATTTTAAAAGGCCAAGGTTACCCACTAATTCCTGGGCCATCGCGGGTTGTCTTGTCTCTTCTCTTTCCATTGGATTGCAATGACTGGAGAAGAGATTGAGGCTGATGACTTTGTGCAGTTCTACCTCCCTAAAACCCAATTGGCTGGGAAGTTAAGACATCACCCTCATGTTGTCATTGATTTTCTTCAAGAACGAAGGCTGAACAATAAGAAATTGTGTGAACCTGGACATGTTACTTAGCCCTGTTTGCCACAGTGTCTTCATTTACATAATGAGCTGGAGAAAGAAAGGGAGATCATTTAAATACCCTGGTTTTGCCATTTACTCTCTTTGTAACCTTCAGCAAAAAGCTCAACTTCTTTGGAGCATAATTCTTTGATCTAAAAAAATAAAAGGGTTGACCCCCCAAGTTCTTTAATCTAGTGAAACTGGTCTTCTGGCTTTTCCCATAAATAAGATATTAAATCTCTCAGCTCCAGGCATTATCTCTAGCTGTCTCCCATCCCAAGAACACTCTTCCTCTTCCTCTCTGACTACTGACATCCTTGGCTTCCTTCAAGTCTCAACTAAAATCCTACCTTCTACAGGAAGCCTTCCCTAATTCCTTTTAATTCCTTCTTAATTTCTGTCTTTTAATTATTTTCTATTAATCATGGGCACAGCTAGGTGACACAGTGGATAAAGCACCAGCCCTGGATTCAGGAGGACCTGAGTTCAAATCTGGCCTCAGACATTTGACACTTACTAGCTGTTTGACCCTAGGCAAGTCATTTAACCCTCATTGCCCCACCAAAAAAAAGGGGGGGGGCTCTATTTCCTATTAATCCTGTACATAGCTTTCTTTCTATATATCTGTTTGCATTTTGTCTTCTCCATTAGATTGTAAGCTCCTTGAGGGTAGGAACAGTCTTTCCCCTCCTTTTTGTATCCCCAGTGCCTAACATAGTACCTAGCACATAGTAGTCACTAAATAAATATTGACTGGTTGATACAAGGGCCTGAAATGATTGGAATGATGCTACCTACTGGAGAACTACTGTAGGAAAGCTCTGCCATGAGGAGAAGGTGCCTGAGGGCAAACCATGTGGCTTTTCTTCTTGTCAGAAAGTGACATTTGCTTGTGGGAGAAAGAAGGGGCGAGGCTGGCTCTCTTACTCTCTTTTGCCAGGATTCTCATGGAGATCAGGGCAGGAGAACTATAGCTCCCTGAGATAGATAGATGAAGCTAGGCCTTTCTCTCTCTTCACCAAATTCTTATTCTCCTTAATAAATGCTGAAAAGTCTAAACTCTTGCTAAAGCTTATAATTTATTGGTGACCACTCATTAGGTATTTTAGACAGACTAGCTAGAATTTTAGCACCTTACAGATGGTGACCATGAAGAGGAAAGCTGAATCTCGATCTTCTGATCTTCCAGTTGAGTAAAAAATTTCCCCTACCCTGTCCCTTTAAACTCTAAAGTACCAGCTGAGGGTATGCCTTTTGACAAACTTTGAGGTTGGTTTCTCTTGGTTTAATTTTTCCCTACAATATTGTACAGATGGCTGGAATTTTCATCCCACCCATCTCATTCTACACCTGGCTTCTATGCCCCCTCCTATATGTCTGATGCCATGGACGTCTCAATCCCATGCATCTGATTAAGTCTGACTCAGTTTCCTACAATATGTTCGGTGGCATGGACGTATATCCCATCCACCTATTTTAAGCCTGGCATACTGCATGAGCAGTATATATTGCTCAAGTGTGGGAATGCTCATATCCCATCATTTCTCTGTTCTTTTGTGGTAACCCCCATAATTATCTCAGGTGTCATGATAAATGCAGTGTTGGATTTGGCCTTGACACCTGTTACCAATTATATTAGATGTTTTAATTTCTCATAATGGCATGAGGATAATTAGGCAGATGATGCAAAAAGTGATGAAACAAAGATAAAAATTATTTTTTAAAAATTAATATTGCAGCAATTGTCTTCCCAATTTACCCTCCACAAGGGGGAACTATAGTAATATTAAGTTTTAGAGAATGTTTCAATTTTTGTCTTATTATATGTTTTATGTGTAACAACTGAGATTCTGAATTCCCTTAGACATGTTTTTAAGAACTCATTGTTTGATTTGATTATTGACAAAGCTATTTTAAAGTTGTGTTAAGCTCAATTTTGTAGGAAATTTTCCTGTCTGATTACCAGCATCCACACATCAAGCCCTGAAAAGACTTCTATTCCATGACTACACCCAGGGGACATGCCAAGAATCATCTGAGAAAATATTTTCAAAGACTTTAAATGAACAATTTTGTTTTGTTGATTTCTATTCCCTTCTGTTGTTATGTACACCATTTGTAATATGTATTCTCTGCAGAGGCCCTCCCTCTCTAGGCCAATGTCAAAGCACCAGTTCATGAGGGACCACCCCTCTGGACAAAATGTCCCCTTTCTCCTTTTTCTATATTGTTATTAACATATTGTTTGTTAGCATAGGGTATTATATTCTTTTATTTTTGACTGTTTCAATAAGGAAACGCCCTGCATTTCTTGAAGAAATAAAGGGAGAATTGTAATGATTGTGATGATACCACCTGCTGGTAGCTACTATAGGAAAGCTCTGCCATGAGGAGAAGGAGCCTGAGGGCAAGCCATGTGGCTTTTCTTAGGCTTCAGGAAGTGAAGTATGCTTGTGGGAGGAAGAAGGGGTGAGATTGGCTTTCTCGCTCTCTTTTGCCAGGACTCTCATGGAGAGCGAAGCAGGAGAACTGTAGCTCCCTGAAATAGATAGATGAATCTAGGCCTTTCTCTCTTCACCAAATTCTTATTCTCCTTAATAAATGCTTGAAAGTCTAAACTCTTCCTAAAGCTTATAATTTATTGGCGACCACTCATTAACTATTTTGGAAAGACTAGCTAGAATTTTAGTGCCTTACAGGCCTATCTACAAGATAACAGTTGTGAAAGTTCTTTGCAGAATTAAAAGTGCAGTTTTCATATTAAAGTGACTATGCTTCAGGGAACCAACCGTGGGATTGCTAAGAAAGCTAAGCCATTCCAGTATAGCAGGAACTCTGACAGATCCCACCCAATAGAACAGTCTCCAAGAATGAACTGGTGATTGAATGTATATCAGTTTTCTGAGAACCAGCTCAGCTGTAACTTCAAAGATGCTCTTTATCAGATTGGCCACTCAGGAGTGATTTTTTTTTTGACCATATCAAGTTGTTGTTTTTTTTAATTGATATTTTTTATAACACTTTCACTTCTAAATATTTCCCTCCTCCCTCCCCTCCCCAGAGAGTCAGCTTTTATCACAAAGAATGAAACAGAAAGAAAATAAAAGAGTTCAGCAAAATTAACCAACATATTAAATGAGTATGAAAATATATATAATGTTTCACATCAATCCCCTTGACTCCTCCCTAAAATGGATAGACGATCCCTTCATCTCTTCTTTGGGTATGATCCTGGTTATTATAACTTCCCCACATTTCATTCTCTATTATTGTGTTGCTGTCCTCCCCATTTGCATTGTAATAATCCTTGTTAGAGTATTATCCTGGTTCTTATTACTTCGCTTGCATTAGTTTCAATAAGTCTTCCCAAGCTTCTCTCAATTATTTTAATATCTGTCCTCTCATATACACTTTGGAATATACCGGGATATTTATGCACCATAATTTGTTTAGCCATTTTTCAATCTTCTAACATCTACTTTATTTAACCACATCAACTACAGAAGGCAATCCAGGAAGTCCTCGCGGGGCCATCGTCTGCCTAATGGAGGGAGTATATACACCAAGGAAATCAGGGATCAATGTAAATGTGAAAATATATTTATACAATATTAATTCTGAAAAATAAAGGAACTATAAAACTGAAAGTATAATGAGCTGAGATAATATTTCCCAGTTAAGTATAACAGTAATGGGATTTTTTAAAAAATCCTTCTTGTCCCTGGTGACCAGTTTTCAAAATGTTCTAAATCTAAGGACACAGTTAATAGAATCATTAATTTAGAGCAAAAAAGGGATTTAAAGATCAATAAGTTCATTTTAATTATAGAGCCCTGGACTTACAGTCAAGAAGAACTGAGTTCAAATCTAGATTCAGACATTTATTACCTATGTGACCCAAGGCAAATAATTTAATCTCATTGTCCTCAATTATAGAATGGGGATAACAATAGCACCCAGTTGATGGGGTAGCTGTGAGGATCAAATTAGATAATCTGTGTAAAGCACTTAGCACAGTAACTGGAATATAGTAAGACATAAACAAATGTTTATTCCCTTCTTTTTCCTTCCCCCTATACTTAACTGCCTCTCTGTAACATGGCCATGAGCCATGAGCTGCCTCAGCAGACAGATTATTGAGCTCAAACCCTAGAAGTCATGAGTTCAAGTCCTATCTCAAATACTTAACTAACATCTGTGATGATGGGTAAGTCATTTTATCTCAGTGTCCTTCAGTTCCTTTGCCTGTAAAATATGGATAATAATAGATATAAGTACCTCTATTATAACACTTCTCTAAAGGTCACATGATACAATATATGTAAAGTGCTCACCCATGGCCTAGACCCCTCCTGAAGGAGGCAGTTAGGTGGCACAGTACATAAAGAACAGGAATTGAGAGTCAGGAAGACTTGAGTTCAGATCCAACCTCAGAGCTTTACTTGTTCTGTGGGCTTGGGTAAGTCTGGACACCCGCCTACCCGAGCTGTTGTAAAGTTCAAATGAGATAGTGGTTGTAAAGAGCTTAGCATGGTCCCTGAAATGCAATAAATACTGAATAAATGTTTACATTCTCTTCCAGGTTTACGCAAATCAAGTTCAATTCTGTGAGCCTCCATTATCTCTTTTGGACTTTGTGCCCCTACTCCAGAGGAAAACTGCAGGGATATCTGAAAAAAGAGCTTAAGAATAATTTATGTCAGGGGGCAGCTAGGTGGCACAGTGGATCAAGCAAAGGCCCTGGATTCAGGAGCACCTGAGTTCAAACCTGGCTTCTGACACTTGACACTTACTAGCTGTGTGAACCTGGGCAAGTCACTTAACCCTCATTTCCCCACCCCACCCCCCAAAAGAATAATTAATGTCAAGGTTTCGCCAAATGTAGGATCAACTCCTCCTCAGCCATTCAGGGTTTGGGGGATTTATTCATATGTTTATTGGGTACATAGCAGTCTCTAACTCACCACAGAAAGTGCATAAGGCTCAGAGGAGCCGCTAAAGAAATATAGAAACACAAAGTACTTAAATATGCCACTAGAGTCATTAGACTCTCTCCAAAAGGTAAAGACACTTGGTGGAAGTGCTAAACAATGAATTCCTCTTCTCCTCAGACTAGTACCATAGGATCAACTAAAAATATATATATATTTTGGAAGGTAGATAGGGTCCCATTCTCCTGAATCCTGATGGTGTTGCTTTGGTCTTTTTGCTTCAGAGAGACACCTCTTCTGCTCTTTTTGTCCTTTGTTCTAGATGGAGGAAAAGAAGACTATTACAAACCACACAGTAGGCAGCTCTTCTGACAGTCAATGAGCATCCTAAGAACCTCTTATTTTCCAGGCATTGTGCTAGACACTGGGAATATACAAAGATATTCTATTGGAGGAGATTTTATGTGTCTGTGTGTATACACATGCACATATATGTGTGTGTATTTATATGTGCACATGTATACATATAGATTTCTATATAATGTAAATATGTAGATATTTGCATATATATTACACACTAATTACAAGGTAATTGGGAAAACACTACCAGCTGTGGAGAGAAGGGAAAATGTTATGTAGAAATTGCAGTTGAAATTTGAAGGAGGTTGGAGATGCTAAGAAACAGAAATAAAGAGGAAGAACATTTCAGGTATGGAGGACATGAAATATGAAGACCTAGAGTTGGAAGACACAATAGTTCATCTACTCCCTCACTTAATCACTTGAGACCAGAAAGTCCTAAACTCTGAAGCACAATCAGTAAAATGTAGGATTGCAAGCCTTTCTACCTGGGAAAGGCATCTTCAATAAGAGAATATGTCCCATAATCTCATCAGGTTGATGGGAGGATGCATCAGATTGGTCAATGGCTCTCCCAATGACCCTCCTTATACATTTTAAATGTCATTATTATTAAGCCCAGTCACTTGTGAGTTTCTGAGGCATTTGGAAGAAATTTGCTGTCAAAAACTAAATGGCTTAATGGAGAGGAAGCTGTTTCCAGGGAGCACTTAGTACATTAACTCAAGAAGAATACTCAGAATGTGTTAGGAAATAGCTACTACTAAACATGCCAGCCAGTCCTGTGCATGAAGGTGAGATTCAGAGGATCATAGATTTTATACTGGGAAGCTAAAGTAGGAATCTTCCTCCTACTCCTTTTAGTTCTTCTCCCTCTCATCAAAACCTGTTCTCATTAAACTAATTCACAGTCAGCTTGACTGAAAAGAGTCCACATGCAACATGCCTAATATGTGCCTCAGGATAGCCTAGGACAAAATAAAGAATCTCAGGAAGAAGATACTTCAGGTTACACAGGGCTTCACAAAGATAGCTTCTGTCACTTACAGAACAAATCTCTTTAGTCATTGATGACTTTGTGCAGTGTAGACCCAAAAGAAAATATAATGCATCAGGACTTGTACATGGTAGATTGAAAGTGTCATTTCACTCCCTGACCTTGAAGGGATATTGAATGGGCAAAGTACTAGAAAAGAGTAAGTTTTGATCATGGATAAAATGCATGACTTTTTATGCATAACACTGAAAGTGAAAGGATGGGGCAGCTAGGCAGCACAGTGAATAGAGCACCAGCCCTTGATTCAGGAGTACCTGAGTTCAAAACCGGCCTCAGACACTTGACACTTACTAGCTGTGTGACCCTGGGCAAGTCACTTAACCCCAATTGCCTCAAAAAAAAAATCCAACAGTGAAAGGGTACCAAAAAACATGCTTGCACCCAAGCCATGCAAAGACACATAAAGGATTCTGGATAGATTCTATTTGAAATATCTATAAAATAACATCTTTGGATATCTTTGAAGCACGAAAGATAAAGAGGCTATAATATCCCCTGATAAAAAAAAGATCCCCAACAATGAAATAAGAGATCCACTCAGATATAAGTATGTGAAAGGTACTAGGAAATATACAAAGATGAAATAAAATAAAATTCCTTCCTTCAACAAGATTATAATCCAATTGGGAGGATCAAATGTGTGGTGGTGATGATGATGATGATGAAATAATAACAAAAATAATAAAGAGAATTATGATAATGATAATTTTATTAATTATAATTCTCATAATAATTATACAATAAAAATAGCAATTACATAGTTCTTTAAAGTTTGCGGAGTGTTTTGCATGCATCATCTCCTTTGATCCTGACAACAACCCTATGTAGCAGGTAATATTATTATTACCTCCATTTTAGAGCTGAAAAAAACTGAAGCAGACAGAGTGACTTGCCTGGGGTCAAACAGCTAATGTGATTGAGGCAGGAATCAAATTCATGTCTTCCTAACTTCAAGACCAGAGTTCTATCCCATGCACCACTAGCTACCATACCTGGGGGAGAATCTTGCCAAAAATGAGTTAAAATTCCATCTCTAGGGGGCATCTGGGTGGCACAGTGGATAAAACACCAGCCCTGGATGCAGGAAGACCTGAGTTCAAATCCGGTCTCAGACACTTGACACTTACTAGCTGTGTGACCCTGGGCAAGTCACTTAACCCTCATTGCCCTGCCCCCCCAAAACAATTCCATCTCTATATTTGTTTCCCAGGTGACCATGGGCAAGTCACTTAACCACAATCAGCCTTTGTTTTCCTATCTGTAGAAGAAAAAGAACACCTGAAACACCTACCTCATATGATTTTTATGAGGCTCGAAAGAAAAAGTGGATATTAAAAAAAAAAGCCAAGAAAAAGCCAATCTCTTCATCTCTCCCCTCTTTTCTAAATATGGTTTTAGGAAGTCTTTGGGAATTTTTTTTTAAGTTGGGTGCTGAAAGGACCCTTAGTGATCATATAGTCTAGTCCCTTTATTATCCAGAAGCCAGAAGAGACCCAAGACGAGTCATGATTTGTTCAATATTACAAAATTGGTAAGTAGGGCTCAAACCCAGGTCTTTTGGTTTTAAATACAGAGCCCTTTCCACTACACCACATTCAATTTTCATGATCAGTATATATTGTAGAAAGATATAAAATCCTCACGGCCTAGTTCTGACCCTGAATTTTTGTTGTAGTAGAGCTTCACTAAGCTCAGCAGGTATGGAAGTTGCCCACAAGAAGACAAAAAGGCCTCATCTTTCTTCTGCTGCTTCTCTCAGCTGTAGGCACACATAAATAGGAATTACACTTAGTGCCATTTCCTACTTAGGTATGAACTGGGAAATTGCCCAATAGCTTAAGTACCTTTTCTCTAGTGTTCCCTTCATCAACTAAGCCTGATAGGTCATCTGCAAAACAGAGTTAATATTGTAAACACCACACCGCTATTCATACCAACAACTCCACAATCCTCTTTGTTCTTATCCCAGCCAATTAAAAATGGGGACCAATGTGTTTAGAGGATGAGATCACTTCTTTTTCTCTCATTAACTACTGTTCCTGTCTTTATCCAAACCATCACTGGTCACAAAAGGGAAAAAAAATCATCTTTGGAACAAATCTCCATCAATTATAAAATCCTATTCTTTGCACCCCAAAGGAACTCAGTGTGTCACCACCACTTTTTGTTCTGTTCTTTTCTAAAGAGGATCATGTTTTGAAAGGAAAGTTTGTGATGCCTACTGAGACCATAATTGTTTATAAAGCTATCAGACTTTGCTGCAGGGGTGTGGGCTTGAAGTAACTGTACTGCCTCATCTAGACATCTGATTTCCTCTGGCCCTCCCTGCCATAAGATGAAAAATAGAGAGGTAAGTTCTCTCCCTTAAATTAACTCTAAGAAGCACACAGTAGCCAGCAAATTTCTTCAAAATGAGAAAACAACTCTCAAGCTTAAATCAGGGAGAACTTTCTAATCATTGACAATGGATTTCAAAATCAACATGTCTAAAACTCAACTCATTACATTTCATCCTAGACCCACTCATTTCTATTGAGGTCACCACCATTTTCACAGTCCTGTGCTCCTAGTGTTTAGATTTCCTTGTAGCTAACTCAAACTGAACCCACCATGCTGCTATTCTCTGGCCAACTTCACGCCATGCTTTAATGGATGTGCCCGTTATTTGGTATATATCCTATTTCACTCACCAGCGAATACAGAGTAATCTCCCAAAAGAAGAAATATATACTCCTTCAGGGAAACATTTGCTTCATTTTTGAGTTGATAGTACCAATACTTTGCATGATGCCTTCTATGCAGTAGGCATCTAATAAAAGTTTGGGCTAGCTAGCTATGTGGCACAGTAGATTCAGCATGAAACTAGAATCAGTAATAATTGGATTCAAATCCTGTATCAGATATTTGCTAGCTTTGTGACCCTAGACAAATCGCTTTACTTTTTGTGCCTCAGTTTCTTCATCAGTAAAATGGGGATAAAAATGGCACCTACCTTGCAGGGATTTTATGAGAATCAATGACATGATGTTTGGAAAGTGTTTTGTAAACCTTAAAGAACTATATAAATGCTATTACAATTGTTCTTGTTAATGATTCATTAAATTATCCAGGAACTTCTTTAGATTGACAATGTGAGGTAAGGTTAATAAAGGCAGAACTTTTAAAAATGGCTGAAAATCAAACCACAGAGATACTTCTAGCCATATTAAGTCACAGCCTCTCTGGTCTTAAGTGAACAAGTCCAGACAACAAGCATTTTTTAAGCATAGCTATTTGTCAGACACTGTACTAAGCACTTTGTTAAGCTCCAAAATGAAGATAATAATACCTTTAAAATCTACTTCATAGGGCTTGGCCCCAAGTCTCCCCAAGACATACCTCCTATTGCTCATGCCCGCTGTGAGGATGGCTTCCTGAGGCCACAAAAATAACACACCACCCACCATGAACCGCCTTGAACATTCTAATAACCTGCCTTACTTTGTGGAATGCTTTCTATCTGCTGGTACTTTGTAAATTCCACAGTGGCTAGCATGATCCAAAAACTGTGTGGATGGAGCACTGGGACTGGACTGAGGAAGATAAGTTCAAATCCTGCCCTGGATACTTACTAGCTGCCTGACTCTGGACAAGTCACTTAGTCTCTCTTTTCCTCAGTTTTCCCAAATGTAAAATGCCATATATTTCATAGGGCTGTTATGGGGATTAAATGAGGTAATATTTGTAAAGCACTTAGCACAATGTCTGGCACATAGTAAGCATTTAATATAGATTTATTACCTCATATTCCCCCTATCCTGGTGATACACTAAATATCATTTGCAAAGAGCAAAAATATGTCTTCTACCACCAGCAATTCTCTACTTCATTCACATTCAATTCAGCCCACCATCCATAACCCATACCAGAGAATAATAGCTCTAACATTTATATAATGGTATGTTTTAAAAGTTCTTTACATATATTAGCTTGTTTTATTCTCACAACCACCTTCTGGGATAGGCACTATTATTAACCACATTTTATAAATGAAGAAATCGAGGCAAAGGGGTTAAATAACTTGCCCAACATCAAACTGCCAAGAAGTTTCTGAGGCAGTATTCAAACTCAGATCTTCCTACCTCCCAGCATAACACCTTGTTATAAATTGATCATTACATATCCCACAAGTGTTCCACTTTCATCTTAATGACACGAACATTTTTTTTCCTCTGGTCACATGGCTACCCAAACAACACCCTGTCCGCTCTGTCTTCTAGAATATCTGTACTATAATTAACAAACTTCCCTTCATCTTAAACCTCACCCTCTTTTGCTCCTTCTATTTTCTGGCATTGACTGAGAACTGGTTCCCTCCCAAGGACACCACATCCCTGGCTACACTTCCCAGTACTGGCTGCACTTTCTATCATACTCATCGACTCAATGATCTTGATGTCAGTCAGAAAACTCCTTTATCCCCACTCTCACATCCAGACTCTCCATCTTACCAACATGACTAAGCAACTCCTTCTTTGAGATTCATGCTATCCTATTTTATCATACATTCCAAATCATGGTGGCTATGATCTACCAACCCACAATGACCAGAGATTCTTCCTCCCATAATGAATTTACTGCCTGGATCACATTCTCCCTCTTCACCCCAAATGTTGCCCTTTTACTAGAGGTCATCAACATATGTACCTATATTCTCTCACCCTACATTCCTAGTTCCTCATTCCATTGAACTCCCATTACCTCTTCCTGTACTTAAGCTATATAAAGGAATAGTCATATCATTAATATCCATGTCCAATGAGTATTCCACTATCACATTAATGAACTCTGACATTTTTTCTTTTGTCATAATAATTTATTTCCCCTTTCCCTGTGCTTTATGCACTCTAATGCAGTTCTTTTCCCTCAACATGATCTTTAAATTCTATCCCACACTGCTTTCCCAGTCATTCACCATTGCTTTGACTGTACTGTCCTCCTCTCAATCTTGAACTCTTGGCAAACCAATTTGACTCTATACCATGCTCAGTTCTCAGATCTCTTGTCCCCTTGTCCTATCACTGGCTGCACTGAAAAAAACAAAAACAAAAACAAAAACAAACAAACAAAAAAAAAAAAACAGAAAAAACCCACCATGGATTACTCCTCCTATCTGCCTTCTTTTACTATGACTCATGTGCTGCTGAACAGAGCTAGAGGAGATCACAAAAACAATGACATCTAGGTTCACTAACAACCTGCTATTGGATCTCCACTGGGGCCATCCTTGTGCTCCATCTTCTGACTGGGCATTTTCACTGGCTCTATCCCAAGCCTGGAATGCTCTCCCTCCTACCTCTACCTCTTGGTTTTCCTAGTAGATACCTTCAAGTTTCAGCTAAAATTTTTATTCTTTTTTTAAAAAAAAACTTTTTCTTCCCAAGTTTTATTCAATATGAAACATCTCTATACTTTTTATTGAGGACGGAGATTGACCATGTCCACGGTGAAATCTACCTCTTATCTGGAATTCTGTTGCTGACCCAGTGCCAGCCTCAGTTTTCTCATCAGCACCAGGGGGAGAAGCACTTTGTCTGTATGTGTCTCTGTCAGCTTCACCATGAATAAGCCAGGCAGGTCACTCACCCTCCAGGCCTTTAGGCCTTGGCCTTCCTGTCTCAGGATGACTTCTTTGGAGCTTGGCAGGCACAATCTCGGGGGCAGGTGAAGGTAATCCTAGAGATAGGGAATGCCCTTATTGGTGTGATACCAGTAGAAATGCTTCCATGCAAACTGCTCCTTAATATAGCCGCAAGACTTTAGAGACTGTATGACCTTCATGACATGGAGATTGGGTACATTCTCGTCTGCCAGCTCAGGATGCTTTGGCCTATGGACATGTTTTTTGGCTACCATTACTCCCTCCTTAAAAAGCAGTTCATAGACGGCAATTTGGTTCTTCTTGGGCATCAACATCTCAGTGGTAGTGACAGGTACTGCTCTAGATAGAGCCTTGGATAGAAAGGGGTAAAATTCCACCTTCTGTAGAAAGGCTAACCCAATCCTTCTCTAATCCAGTGACTTCCCTCTATTGATTATTTCCTATTTATTCCCTATATAGATTACTCATGAATAGTCACTTCCATGGTTTCTCACCCATTGCATTGTGAGCTCTTTGAGGGAAAGGACTGTCATTTGCCTTTCTTTGTATCCCTAGTGCTAAGCACAGTATCTAACATATAGGAAGAGCTTAATAAATTCTTATTGACTGGCTGACTATTTTTGCATAAATTGATTCTCTATTATGCACATAATAGCATCTTTTTTTTTCCAAGTCAACAAACTTATTTTTTGTTTGTTTGTTTGTTTTGCAGAGCAATGAGGGTTAAGTGACTTGCCCAGGGTCACACAGCTAGTAAGTGTCAAGTGTCTGAGGCCGGATTTGAACTCAGGTCCCCCTGAATCCAGGGTCAGTGCTTTATTCATTGTGCCACCCAGCTGCCCCTAACAAACTTATTTATTAAGAGCTTACTACATGACTGGCACTGTGCTCCATGCTGGGGATTCAGCTATGAGTTCTGTCTTCAAGGAGCTTATTTCTTTTTTTAAAAACCTCTTTTCCCTTCCCATTTAACTTTCAATTAACCCTTACATTTGATGACTGACCTTGTCCCACACTTCACTTTTTTAAAATGAGGCCATTCACCAAGAACTTCCTTTTCTCCCCTTCTCCCCATATAGACTAAGTGCTGTGGGAATTGCTCTGATATATACATATACTTCTTTGGGAGCTAAGTAAGCACCTTTAGTCTTGTGGTGACATTGGTTCTCTTAGCAAATGAAGGACAGACAAATAGCAGTAAGCCCCTTGAGAGCAGAGATTGTTTCATTTTTGTCTGTCCATCCCCAATGTCTAACATAGTGCCTGACATGTAAAAATCCCTCAGTAAATGTTTGATGATTGTTGACTAATTCCCTGCACAGCATTCTTCCCTCTAGCCTCATCTCATTTTCACCTCTCCCAACATATCCACTGTCTAACAGGATTACTGGAAATACTCCTCATCATCTCTATCTTTCTAGCCACTCCTGGACCTTCATGTGATTCTTCTGGATCAATGATTTCCAAACGAATGTAATGCCTCAAATTAGGACTAGAAAAGTCTATCAGTGATGTAGAAGGAATCCCCAGAAGACATCCTCCCCAAACTCCCAGATAAACAGAGTGAGAATGAGGAGAGGGGAGGCTGTATTTTTTTTTAAGTGAGGCAATTGGGGTTAAGTGACTTGCCCAGGGTCACATAGCTAGTAAGTGTTAGGTGTCTGAGGGCGAATTTGAACTCAGGTACTCCTGACTCCAGGGCCAGTGCTCTATCTACTGCGCCACCTAGCTGCCCCTGGGAGGCTGTATTTTGATGAGCACGGATCAGCTGAGGGAGATGCTCTTAATTGGCCTGCCATTTCTTATCCTTCTGAGGCTCACAATAGGTAATAAGGTCACTTGCTCTGCCACTCAACCCAACAGGCATGAAGGAAGAGAAGAGTTAAATAACTTTATGTTTCCTTCATGAACGCTCCAGTGATTTTGGTTACAAAGCAGAAACAGCAGATTTCTCTAGGTAAACTTTTTGGGTATGCAGTCGACCCTGAGGTCCTAGAATACAACCTCCCTACTGGATCAGCTCTGTTTTAAACAAATACAAGAGAATCTTGTTATAATAATAGTTCTGGGGATTTTTCACTATATTTGGAATTAAGCTACTCTTTCTATTTAAACTTAAGCTATACCTCCCACCAAAATCATGCCTTCCATTTTATCCTCCAAACCCTGTTTGTTCACTGCTGTCTCCACCTCTGGCCAGATCAAATGCCTTCTATGATCTATGCAAATTCAATGAAAAATTTAAAACCTACATAACTTCTCACCTCCTCCAATATGCTTCACAATAATCTCTTCCTTTTCTGACCTCCCATGTCATATCTAACTTGTACCACACAATTTAGCTTCCAACTCAATGTAATCTCTTTGAGATATTATTAGATGCTTTATAAATGCTTCCTTACTGATTCATTGATACACTACTTTTGGAGGCTTCTGTGGTGAAAAAGTGGAGTATTTTTGTAAATATATAGGGGGAGAGACTATTTCTATTATTTTTTTATTATATAGTCTTTATCTGTCCTTGTATTATGGGTTATTTAATATTATCCCACAGAATCAAATTTCCTCTTGACTGGGTATGAGCTGGGTATTTTAATTCCCGTGAATAAATTTTCCCAAAGTTCCCAACTGGGGCACTAACATGAAGGTGCTCTGGGATAGGATTTAAATTGGGGGATCAAGAATGATAAGTCCTTTCTAGAAGAAGGGGAGTAATTAATGGTATTCCAATGTATTTCCAATAAATTTGGGTTCCATGGTTGCAAAATAAAGATAATTGAATTTGGAATCAGAAGACCTAGGATCAAATATTAAAAGATGAGGAAACTTTTGGAGGTTTAAATAACCTATAAAAATGGAGTCAGATGTGGCAAGTTTTGTTTAGAATGGAGTAATAGAAACTTTCGTAGCAAAGAAATGATTGCCTTGGATTAGTTTAAAGAAGGAATTAAGTGACTATGAATTTGATGACCTGTCCCCTTTATGCCCTTCTTAATCTCAGAATAAGTAATAGTTGTAGCCACTGAAATCAGGTAGGCAGTGCAATGGGTAGAGTCCAGAACTTGGAGTTAGGGAAACCTAAATTTAAATCCTGTCTCAGATATTTATGAGCCTTTCTCAGCTGTGGTTTTTTCATTTGTGGATTGAGGGGGTTGTACTCAATAGCTTCCAAGTTACCTTTTAACTCAAAATGTATAACCCTATCATATGGCTCTTCCTTGCATTCTCAGAGCACCAAACACAGTTAGGCATGTGGCAGTATCATGGAGAAAAGGAAAGAGCTCTAGCCTAGAAATTAGGAAGCCCAGAGTTGCACTCTGCCTTTATGTTTTAGGTAAGCCACTCCTCTGTGACACAATTCCTTCATGTGAAAAAAAAATGAGAAAATTGGAGTAGATAGCTTTTTAAATTCCTTTAATCTCAAACATTTTTACTTCAGTATACATTGCTAAGATCATACAATTAAATCTCTACAGCATGTAGATTCCCTCCAAGGCCACAGAGATGAGGTATCAAACACCTACCCAGGGCTGCCAACATGCTCAAGTGCAACTGGAATCAGATTAAAATGTAATTGGGAAATATTTCACAAAATAAATAAAATTCCAATTAAACACAGACAATATTAACGTGTTTTTCTAAGTCAATATGTGGCCATCATGGATCCTTGTATATAGTATAGTGGCCCAATTTCTATTTAATTTAACACTACTGGCATAGAACATAACTAATACATTCTATATAAATCTTTTCTGTGGTTTTTTTCCAGTAAATTTTCCATAGAGTATCTACTCAATATGCTGGAGGCATTCTACTGATTCTTTTCTAAATGGTTTATCATATTTTTCTTAACATTTGTATTGAAAAAATATTTTAGTAGTTTACTATCTAGCAGATGTCAAAATGAAACTTAGTGTATCCACCCATTACCTTTCATTCACTATATGTGGGTCTTCTTCCTTTCCTGAGATTTTATAGTGTCCTTGAGGATGTTGAAGACACTTATAATTGGTCATCAGCAAATGATTCTGGTCTTCATTTGTAACATAATACAACAGAGGGAGACACTCGCTAGGCACAACTAGGCAACTAGGTGGCAGAGTACATAGAGTCCTGGGGCTAGAGTCAGGAAGCCCTACATTCAAATCTGGCCTCAGAAATGTACTAGCTATATGGCCCAGGGCAACTCAAAAGAAATGGAGAAGCAATCCGGTAGCTTTGCCAAAAGACCCTCAAAAGGGGGTTATGAAGAGTCAGATATGACTGATCAACAACAACAGACTACTAAGACTGTTCAGGGTCTTCCTTACTGTATCTTTAGTGATCTGCAATGGTAAGTCATCTGATATCATAATATTCCATAATACATTGCTATAGGCAGCTAGGTGGCACAATAGATAGAGTGCTGTCAGGAAGACCTGAGTTCAAACCCAGCCTCAGACGCTAAATGGTAGTGTGACCCTGGACAAATCACTCCCTGTTTCAGTTTACTCAACAGTAAAATGGGGATAGTAACAACACCTACATCCTTTTGTTGTTGTTTGTCCTTCATTCTCAAGGAAAACAATGACATCAGGGTGATGCCACAACTTACAGTGAATTGGATTTAAGTGAGGGAGGGCTGTGCAGAGGTCACCAACCTCACTCTTTCCTTTGGAGCCAACTGGGTCCAGTGGCAAGATATATATATATATATATATATATATATATATACATATATATATATATATATATATATATATATATATATATATATATATATATATATATATATATATATATATATATATATATATATATATTAGGATGACTAGAGATGCCCCCGGATCATTTAAGGTATGTAATTTGAAATTCTAAATGTGTGTTCTAATCTGTCCCCCAGTTTTGGGGGTAAACTGGCTAAAATCACTAATAAATGAGTTTAGATTTTTTTTAAGGGTTTATTAAAAGATAGTAAAAGAAAGAGAAAGATTGAGAACAGATTTCTTATAGCATGGAAATCATAGCTTTCCTAAACTCCCACCTGAAGTCCTCCACCAAGCTGATGTCTTGAACCAAAAGAGGAAAAAGCCCTCCACCAGCATTGGCTTCTTACTTTGTGTCCTCCTCCCAGAAATGGGAGGTTCCTCAAGTTGATTGGCTGGTAGGTTTGATAGACAGTACCATCAAGGTCACTTCCTGATGCCAAGGACCTGACTTCATGGCTTGCCCTCAGATGCCTTCTCCTCATGGCAGAGCTTTCCTACGATAACTCCTGAGCAAATGGTGTCACACACACCTTTGTTACAAAGGCAATTGGGGTTAAGTGACTTGCCCAGGGTCACAAATATTTAAGTGTCTGAGGCAAGATTTGAACTCAGGTCCTCTTGATTCTAAGGCCAGTGTTCTATCCAATGTTCCACTTAGTTACCCCTACCTCCTAGACTTGTTGTGAAGATAATATTATTTAAAGTTCTTGACAGCCTGGCACATAACAGGCACTATATAAATGCTTATTCCCTTCCCCTTCCTCCCTCCTATTTCACCCCAATATAGCACTGCTGTAAGAAGTAGAAAAAAAAGACAAATTTCTGTGGCACAGAGAGAGCAGCTTGAAATCATTAAGTGTACAATTTTCTCAACTTGATCCAATTGATTCTCCTCTTCTTCAATTTTGGACCCAATTTACTGAGAATCCCAAGATATATGAGCTGATGAACTAACTCAAAGGGATACCCATACATCTGTTTCTCCTGTGTTGGTGGCTCTGATCTCTTGTTAATGACTATAGATCAATTTCTTCATAAGTAAACATTAATTTTATTTAGCACCTTCTCTGTTCTCTCCTCAATATCTTATACCCACCTTCTCTAAACTACCTTTTATTAAATTCATATTTATTCTGCACAAGTGTATATGTGTCCATGCTGCCTCCCACTGATAGATATTCCCTATGGGCAGGGATTATTTCATTTTTGTCTTCGTGTGCCCATTGCCCATCACAGGGCCTGGCACATAGCAGCCATGTAATAAATGTTTGCCAGTTGAATTGGTTTGTTGATCTTAGCCCAGACTTTATGTTAAGCACAAGATCCAGTGGGTTTCTTAAAATCTTGGAAAACAGCAGCTCTACCATTTAACCAAAACCCTAAAACTGGAAGAATTAGGCCATAGGGAATCTGGAAAAAATAGAAGGTGAGAGACTGCATCAAATTCATCTTTTTGAGTCTAGAACTCCATCTATGGTATCACATTTCCTTCTATTTGTACCTAACAGCAATTCCAAGATGTAAGAAGTATATAAGTGCCATTTTTATGGATTAGACACCTGAGGCTCAAGCAGCCCCTGTTTACTTGCTCAGGACTAAGCATTGTGGCTAAGTGGCAGAGCAAGAACTGAAATCTAATGCTCATTCCTCTGTACTGCACTCTCTCTAGTGAGTGTCAGATGAGGGGTAGATGACTGCAAGAAATGTTGAAATTGAGAGTAAGGAGGAATGAATTCATGTTTGGATGCTCAAGGAAGGTTTTTTTTGGATGAGATTATGGGAATTTGAGAAGTTTTCAAGTTGGGGAGGGCAGGCAAAGTAGGGTTCCATAGACTGAGAAAAAGGTATAGCATGGTGCAATGGTTGAACTACTGGACCTGGATGGAGTTAAAAAGACATGAGTTTGAGTATTCATTGCCTTAGGTGCTAACTAGCTCTGTAACCACAGATAAGTCCCTGACTCTTTTAAAGCATTTGTCTCCTCATCTATAAAATGAGTAAAACAATACTTACACTATTTGCCTAAAAGTGTTGTTGTTAGGTTCAGTAAAATGATGCACATAAGATGCAACCTTTACAGCACTAAAAATGTTGATTATTATTATTAAATAGGAGCCTTCTACCATTCTGGCAGATGATATCCTCCAGTCTGTGCCTCTGGAAAGTGCTGGGAGGGAAGGTGAGTGATAAACTGTTTCTCATGTTAATCAAGTTGTCCTGGTCTGTTTTCTCATCTTTTTATGCAGTTGAATGAAAAAGAAAGAGATGGGAATAGACAGGAAGAGAGACATGTGAAGGAGCAGAGCTGATCTTGGATGGCAGATAGCTGGTGATGGGTAGAGGGAAGAAAAGTGTCATCCAGGAAAGGCCAGGAGCCAATCAATTGCAATTAAACCAGAGGTGAGTGTGGTAAGGGAGAGGAGCAGTTAAAAGGGAATTTTTGCCTGCATGAATTTGAGCCAGAGAAAAAGAGAAGTGTTTTTAAAATAGTCCTTCATTAAAAATTCAAAAAAGAAGGATGCTTTAGTTAAGATTAAAGCAATTTGTTGTCTGTGAACAGGACTAGAAGCTGCTTATTTATAGATGATAATATACATACCAAACAAGAACAATTACAGCCTGCTAAGAGGATGTGTTCCTAAACAGTCTTGGTGGGCCAGTTATATCTAGCCAGTGCCTCCCTCTCAAAGACAGTGCTGCTCATTGCCCAACTTAACCTAGGAGGGCTTGGTTCAAGGGCACACCAGTTCCTTGAGGTACTAGAAACTTTATTAGATTTCCTGAGAAGCCCTCCTTTCTAGGGCTCTCTGACTTCTGAATGACCATACCTCTTCCAGTTCTGTTGCACATTTTCTGTTCTCAATGATTTTCCCAAGTTCATGGACAGAAATGACATAGGAAAGTCACCTCATAGAAGCTTGCTTTCTCACCCACACTGACCCACAGCTCAGATGCTTTGATCAATCAATAAGAAACAAAGGATACCTGAGGAAGAAACCTGCAGAAGAGACCTCTCATTAAAATAGAAGATTGATTCTCTATGTCTTTTATCAATGAAGAATATTGTCAGTCTACCTTTTTTTCTGGCTCTCTAACCCTATTCTAATGTAATTGTACAATCCCTTGGCCTTAGATTCAAAAATCAAGTGATACTAGTCTTGACTTTTTTTATTATTATTGTTGTTGTTATTATTATTATTATTCATGTTTACTTTTGTTTAGCCTACTCAAATCCAATAATATATCCATCACCTAGCACATCCTACCATGGGCACTGGAGCTTCTGCTCACCTATAACCTACTAAGCACTCCCCTATATCCTTAAATTTATCAGTCCACATTCCTTTCACTTCCTCACTAAATGGAAATAGATCTCTTCCTTGGGGAAATCCCACCTTTCCTAACACTTTCACCTGTTGGCAGCTCCTTTCATTACCCTCAGCTATTAGGGCCAGAAAGGAAATGGGGCATATCCCTTGCTCCTCATTTCCTTTTCCAGACCATTATTTTACCACCATTGCTCAAAAAAAAAAAGATTTTATTTTTCTTTCAATATCTAAAATATATTTTAGCTAACACTCTCCACCAAGCAGAGTTATCTTCTTCCACCAAGTCATTCTCCCTCCAACTTTCTCAATTATTTTAGTACCAGACTTACTGTCATTTCTATGCATTACACTGCCTGTCCTCATACTCTAGGACTTTAATGTTCATATGATGATTTGAATTCATGATTACTAAAACTCCTCAGTTTCAATAGCCTCTCTCTTTACCCATCCCTGCCCCCCTTGCTGACATCATCACATCATAGCTCTCCATATTTCTTATATTTGAACCATCTCCAATATTTGAAAATTTGATATTCAAGTAGTGTGGAGCCACAGTCAAGATAGCACAAGATCTAGCAGTTTCTACATTAAAGGATCAGAGGGCATGGAATATGATATTCCAGAGGGCAAAGGAATTGGAATTACAACCAAGAATCCCCTATCCAGCAAAATTGAGTATAATCTTTCAGGGGAAAAAATAAGACTTCAATGAAAAAAAGGACATTCAGGTATTTGTGATGAAAAGAACTGAACTGAATAGAAAATTCAGCTTTCAAATACAAGACCCTAGAGAAGCATAAAAAGGTAATCAGGAAAAAGAAATTAAGAGGAATGTTAAAAGGTTAAACTGCATTCCTACATGGGAAGCTAATATGTCTAAATCATGAGAACTTTCTCAGTATTGGGGCAGATGCTAGAAATAAATTTAGACAGAGGGAACAGGTGAGAATTGATTATAAAGGGATGATATCTGTAAAGTATTTATTTTTTGTTTATCTTTTTTATGGGGTGGTTGGAGTTGGGGGACATGCCTGGGGTTGCACAGTGGGTGAGTGTCTTGTGTCTGAGGCTAGATTTGGGCTCAGGTCCTTCTGGATCCATGGTGGGTGCTTGGTCCACTGTGTCACCTAGCTGCCCCATGATGACATCTTTAGGGTACAATTGAAGGTTAAGAGGAATGCACTGGGGGAGGTGGAAGAGGAAAGGTAGAATAGGGTGAAATCCCACATGAAAGAAACAGGAAAGGGCTTATAGAGTAGGTGTAGAGATGGGGGAGGAGCAGGGCACTCATAAGAATAGGCTGAAAGACCTTAATCTTCTCAGAGTTGGCTCAAGGTTACATACATACTCAATAGCTTGGAGTAATCTATCTATCCCTGCAGGAAAGTAGGAGGGGAAGGGGATAAGGAGGGAGGGTAAAAGAAGGCAGGGCAGATTGGGGGAGGGGACATTCAGAAGCAAATCTCTTTTGAGGAGGGATAGGATGAAAAAAGTTAGATAATAGAGTAAATATCATGGGAAAGGGAATGGGATGGAGGGAAACAGTTAACAATAGTAACTGTGAAAAAGAGAAAAGGAAAAAAGTACAAAAATTATTTATAGAAACTCTTTGTGGTAGTTAACAATTGGAAAATGAATGAATGTCCATCAAGGAATAACCGAACAAGCTGTGGTATATGATTGTAATGGAATATTATTGTGCTATAAGAAATGACAAGGGGGGCATCTAGGTGGCACAGTGGATAGAGCACCAGCCCTGGATTCAGGAGGACCTGAGTTCAAATCTGGCCTCAGACACTTGACACATACTAGCTGTGTGATCCTGGGCTAGTCACTTAGCCCCAATTGCCTCAGAAAAAAAAAAGAAATGACAAGGGGAGCAGCTAGGTGGTGCAGTGGATAAAGCAACAGCCCTGGATTCAGGAGTACCTGAGTTCAAATCCAGCCTCAGACACTTGACACTTACTAGCTGTGTGACCCTGGGCAAATCATTTAACCCCCATTGCCCTGGAAAAAAAAAAAACAAAAAAAAACAAATGACAAGCAGGATGATTTCAGAAAAACCTGGAAAGATTCATATGAACTGGTGTATAGTGAAGTGAGAAGAACCAGGAGAACATTGTGCACAGTGACAGCATCATAGCTCTATGAGCAATTGTGAATGATTTAACTACTCTCAGCAATACAATGATCCAAGACAATCCCAAAGGACTAATGATAAAGCATACTATCCAACTCCAGAGAAAGAACTGATATTGATTGAACACAAACAAGCAATGTCATGCTTTCCCTTTTTTTTTACTTGATTCTTTTTTTATGTAAAATGACTAATATGGTAATGTTTTACATAATTGTACATGTATAACCTATACTGATTGCTTGCAATCTTGGGGAGGGGGAGGGGGAGGGAGGGAGTGAATGATAGAGGGACAGAATTTGGAACTCAAAACTTTAAAAATAAAATGAAATAAATTTTTTAAAGAGTTTAGCATTGAATCAGAAGATTTAGGATATAGCTTAAAGTGATAAAAGGATCAAATGAAATTTTTTTTCATTTTTATTCTCTTTGTATTACTTTTAAAAATCAAGACAGTCAACAAAACAATAAATCAGTCCCTAATTTGTAGAGTTTGCCTATTTCTGAGGTGTAAATGCTCAGACTGGAGATTTAACAGTCAGTTCTATACCCAGTCCAACCTGGCTCCAGCACAGCCCTGGATGGAAGAGAACTGAGCCTATCTAGAGGCCATGAAAGAGAAAGGAGGTGAATAAGACACTGGTTTGGGTTCTTCTGCACTTCCTTAAAAACACTTTCTTCTTCAGGTATTCCTTCCATTTTTTCCCCAAGAAACACTACATTCCTATTGATCAGTTAGATAGCAATGAAGAAGTCTTTTATCACTTTTGCCTTCTCTTATAGCAGAAAAAACAAACCACATTTTTTAAAAATAATTGATCCCTTTTGCATTTTTATTAAAATATGTCCCGATATATCCATAAACCAATTAATCTCCTTTATATTCCTTCTTAGATAACAAATTAAAAATCAGTAAGAAAACCAATCTATACAGAAGCTATATCAGACAAAATATAAAATATTCCACTTCCTTAGATCTCTACCTCTCAAGTGAAAGGTGAATATGTGTTCTTATCCCATCTCCAGAGCCAATAGCATTCATTATAATGCAATAACATTCAACTTTAATTTACTGGATCTTTTCATTTAGTTTAATAGTCATCATGTATAGACTTCCTGGTTCTGCTTACCTCCAGCTGCAACCATATGCCATTTTTTTTTCCTTCATAGTCTCATCCTGGTAGTTTTTATCATAAAATAATAATCCATTATATTCCTATGCCACATTTTTAAAGCTATTCTTTAATTCATGGGTGCTTACTTCCCATCCAGTTTTTTTGCCAGAAAAATAAAGTGTTTTATACTTTAGTATATGTTGAACTTTTTTTTCTTTCATCTACTCCCAGTATATGGAACAATTTTTAACATTATTATGAAGAGTTTGCAACCCTTATTTTGAAAACTGTTTATATATTTTGACTACTTAGCTCTTGGCTTTATATATTTAGTTAACTCCCTACCTATCTTGGATTTTATGCAAAGATTTTTTCCCAACTGTTTCCTTTTTCCATTTCACCTATATTGTTGGTTTTTCCCATGAGAAAGTTTTTGATTTTATGCAATGGAAGTTGTCTTTTTTATCTTATACAATTATCTACCTACTTTGTTTAAACATTTTTCCCATAGCTATACTTGTGAAAGATACTTCTGTGCATATTCTTTTTTGTTGTGCCCATTTATGCTTTGTTTGCATATCCATTTGGAAATTCTTATGGTACATGGTGGGAAATGCTTACTCAATGCATGTATATAAGCCTATATTTTACCAAATTGTTTTCCAATTTTCCTTGTAATTCTTGTAGTTTATATTCTTGAATTGATTAAATATTAAATTCCCAAGTTCAGTTATTTATGATTCTTATTTATCTATTCTTTTCTACTGATCAACTTTCCCATTTTTCAGCCAGTACTATAAAGGTTTTATTATGACTATCTTATAGTTTGAGGTCAGGAAATGTCTATTCTTCTTCTAGCTTTTGGCATTATTTCCTTTGAGAATCAAGACCAATTGGTCCTCCAAATGAATTCTATTGCTATTTTGCCTAGTACTACAAAGTAACCCTTTGATAGTTTAATTGATGTAGTATTAAATCTATAAGTTAATAGAGATAGTATTTTAATTTTTATTATATTGCCTTGGTTTAACATGAGCATTGAATATTCTCCCAATTATTTATCTTCCTTTATTTATAATGTGAGGGAGAAAATTCTCCTTCCCACTTCACTGGATGTAGTCACAGCAGGCCCAGAATGTAATCATAAGGTGATAATAAAGTGTTAAACTAATCTGATCCCTTTATGAGGTACAAACACCTCTCTCATTTAATTAAAAAATGGAATAATGTGATTGGCTGAGCAAATAAATTAGTAATGCCTCTAAGGCTTTAAATAACCTTGGATGAATTATTTCAGTTTGTGTTCAAAATTTTGAGAAATATGAGCCAGAAGCTGCATGTGGAGAACATTGGG
This sequence comes from Dromiciops gliroides, assembly GCF_019393635.1. Classification (NCBI taxonomy): domain Eukaryota; kingdom Metazoa; phylum Chordata; class Mammalia; order Microbiotheria; family Microbiotheriidae; genus Dromiciops; species Dromiciops gliroides. Next base: position 100,034,060 of record NC_057861.1, read on the forward strand.
GTTGGGAGAAGGGAAGAGAATTCCTATATACTTCCCTAAAATTTGAAAACAGATATTCAACCAGCAGAATACACAACATGCAGCAGAAATCAGAGACCTAATCCAGGCATTTATGGAGACAGAGAGATAGGGGAGGAAACAACTTTCCAGCAGAAGAGAAAAGAGTCAGACAATGAGGAAAAGCTGACCCTGGAAATACAACAATCTACCCAGAAGAGATATTGTACCCAAGAAGAGGATTATGACTTTACAAAAAGAGGACATGCTTTAAGGATCTGAAGTATCAGGAATTGTAAGTTGCCTTTGCTTTAAAAAAAAAAGTGTACTTACATGGGTACATCACCAGCTCTGCTCCAAACTTGAGCCCACTCTTCCCAGAGATACTATACATATTTGTGGGAAAGTATACTCCAATTTTATGGGTAGAGGGACAGAGGGATAGAGTACATGGTATAAAGTGAATGATTAGGTTTTATTTTCTTATCCTGCCATTCTCTTTCATTGTATTGGATAATTTAATCCATTATTATTTGGGATTATAATTATTTAAGTTTCCATTTTCTTCCAATTATTTCTTATGAGTTGGATTTATTTTCTTCCTCTTTTAAATCAGAATTTTATCTTACAACTACTTTTGTTTACACTAATTTGATACTCACAAACCAGTTTACCCAAACCTTTTAAATAACATTCTTTCGTGGAACCCTTTTTCCTAAGTCAAAAATTTTATTTTCTTCCCCTATTTCTAGCTTTACCTAGACTGTTGTGAATTCTGTTCTACCATTCATTCCTTATTTCTTCTTTGTGAGAATTGGAATACCTCCCCTGCTGGAGAGATACTGTAGGGAAGCCCCACCATGATGAGAAGCCTGGTAAGGACAAGTCAGGTATTCTTCAGCATCCAGGAACTCGTCTCTGTAAAGCCACTTGTTAGTTATGTCAATCAGGGCTGCCAGCCAATTAGCTTGGGGCTGTGTGTGTGGATGGCCCTGTTTCCTATGGGAGAGGGGGCTTTTGGGAGAGAGAAGGAAGGAGACAGCACACTTTGGCATTCATGAGAGGGAGAGGAATGCTGAGCAGCTGGTTCTCTTTGAAACTGTGATGATTCTGGGTGGTGGTGAGTTTATGAGTCATATATTTTTTCCTTCCCCAATTCCCTTTTTCATTGTCCCTAGTTTTATTAACCTTACTTGTAAAAATTGTTCCCACTAATAAACCATTTGTTTATTGAAAAGAGGCTGTTAATCTCCTTTCTCACCCCAATATTATGGCAAGACACTCAATTAACTCTCCCCATTACTAAATTTGGCCTTTACATCTTTCTCTATGGCCTTCATGAAAGGTAGGGTTCCTGGAGTACAAAAGTTGAGTTCTGACCTCTATCTTATCTCTCTGTTAGTTCATTTTTACATTTGTTAACTCTTACCCCATCCTCCCTTATTCTTATTTCATTTTAGTTTTTAGAAAGACCTTCTCCTGTGTCTGAATTCTAGAAATATACAGTCTTGAAAGGAGTGAGGAATGGTGGGAGTCACTCTCTAGCCTGAGTAATGAGGCCCGTTTCTACCCCCTGACCTTACCACTTCTCCCCATACTTTCCTTCTAATTTATGTTTGCCCTTCTATGTTTAGGGCTAACTACCCTCAGGGATTTGTCCTGGGAAGCACGACCTTTGCCTGTATGTCTTTGTATGTCTATTCCCCTTAGATAATTGCCATTCGGGGCTTCTGAAACCCTTGCCGAGGTACAAATAATGAACAGCAGACCCTTTCCTCTTAGTAGATTTTGATAGGGAACATGAAAAAGAGAGCACAAAGAAAGAGGAAAACCAAAAGATATGCTTAACTTAGTCCAGTATTTTTTTCAAATCAGTCCTGAGTACCAAGATCAGTGACACTGAGATGCAAAGATGGAATAGCAAGCAACCATTCCAATGATACAAGGGTAAAATTCCAAGAAACACAGAGTTAATAACTTCAAAGTTAAAAATGAATGATATGAATTTGTTAAAGAAAGCAAGTATGTTTAACCTATAGCAGAGAAAATTTGGAAACATTAAAAATCTTATCCAATACCATCATTTTACAAATGAGAAAATTGAGGTCCATAAAGTCACTTGACTAATATCACAAAGGTAATAAATAGTAGAGATAGAAGTTGAACTTGGGCCTTTGTTGTATGACTCCAGAAACTAAAACTAAGACTTTGATGTTGTAGGGAGGAGCTTATAGGGAGGATGATTTAAGCTACATCAAGACTGCAAAAATCTAAAAATGGAATAGTCTTCCATTTAAACAGTGAATGTTCCATCACTGCTGGTATCTTCATCACTCAGACAGGTTAATGGAGGAATGAGAATTGGAATAGATGACAAATATCCCTTTTAACACTAAGATAACAAGATTCTAGTGTAATCTGTGGCCCAAAGCCCATTTGTATGGGATTCTTCATATTGTTGGAGATTAATTATTTAATGCTTTATGACATGTGAAAGGTAGAATTAGCAAGAGCTCAAGAGAGAAGAAAGATCCTGTTCTTCTTGATCCCAACCTTGAGAGAAAAGCCCCATGATTCCAGATTCCCTTTAGATCCCTAAAGGAAGAGATATAGTGTAGAGATAAAAAACCTACCTGTAGAGGAGCCAGCACCTCAATCATATTACTATCTCCAGGTTGCTGCATTAAACAATTTGGGGAATTTCCCCTGGATGAGATTTGGAACTCTATCTTTTGGTTGAACTTAAATATCATCCTCCTAATGAGAGAACTCATTTAGTCTGTTATTGTCTGATATATATTCTCATCTACATACTTTTGCTGATTTCTATTTTTTACTGTATTGGATAAATTAATTAATTTGCTATGTGTATTCATTGAAAAATCTACATTTGGTGGGGAATCAATCATTGGATGTATAACTTGGTATATTCCATTCCTTTTAAGGATTAGTGATCAGGAGTTCAAATTGAACCTTAAAATTATTTCACTTAGATGAAACATATTGGGGGTGTGAGAATATATAGTTGTAACCTACTACCCTTTCCTTGAGATGATTAGACTATATGTTCTTTGGTTTCAACCTTCTGCTTTCCTTCTTGGCAGAAATAATATTCTCCCTTGAGGAAGGTTGGGTGGAGGGGACTAGATAGATAGATAGACAGGCAGGCAGACAGAAATACAGACAGACAAGAATGCAGTCAGGTAGGCAGAAAGACAGACAGACAGATATGTGTGTATGTGTTTGTGTGTATACATGTACATATACACAGATTATATATAAACACACATGTATTTATGCCTCCCTATGAGCCCCATCTAGACAGACCTATGTGGCCACACATAAGCAACATGGGAAACAAAACACAGTATACCCCACTGTATACCGTATGAAGGTCAAAAATAAGCACCAGATGTTTCAGGATCAGCTCAACCAAAATAGCCAAGGAGGATTGTATATTGTTTGCTTGTTACTTACCTCCATATAAGGACAGAATTGTCCAATGGCTAGGTCCCTTATGTTTGGTCAGAATAGAAGCAAGTGTGGGATGACTAACATTTTGTATCTAGTTTACAAGTTTAGGAAAAGGGGAGAAAAAATCATAATAATTAGGGAGAAGGAAGATGGACAAAGCCTATATGAAACAGGGCTATAAATTCTAGCTCTTTCATCCATTCAATCATCCTAGCAAAATTTTTAACTGGTTTTCTAACAAATACTTCAGGGACTGAAAAACCCAAATGAAAAATGGTCTTCTTTAATAACACAACAGATGATTTTTCAACAGTCTTTTTAAAATTTATCTCAAAGGTTGCGAACCACTCTTTTGAACAATTTCAATATTTTATTGATTTACTTCCATAGACTTGTTGCCTGAAAATTCATTGCAAACTCCTTCACTGGACAAATATTTGTCCTCTAAGGAGGGTCAGAGATTCACAGAATATTGGAACTCTACTTCTGGATTGCTATAGTTGTCCATAAGCATAAGGTAGGCATGTATTGCCTATGTAGGTTAAATGTATTCACATGGATATGTCTAAAGATGATTCACAGGGCATAAATACCTATCTGGAATTTCCTTTGCCAACCCTTTCTGAAGGGTAACACTTATTCTAGCTAGGAAGAGAGCAAGACGATCGGGTCCATGAGGCTGGCCTTTCTGTTTAGAAAGGGAATACAAAGCTAGAATTATACTTATTTGTACCTTCTAAATATTCATCGTCTGGGGGAATAATTTTAAGTTCAAACTATACTCCTTATCTCCAATTTTTAATGGGAAAGATGTGTCACAAATGAAGTCAATAACCTTCCAACTAAATTCTAGTTACACAAAGACCATCACCATTCATAGCTTAGTAAATAGTCAATGTATCTGCTTATCCAAGATGACAGAAAGCATAAAGTTAAACAAATTTGAACTCAAATATACTAAACAATAAACAAAGTGATGAGAGAGAAGGGGAGATTCCCTGAAGTTTCCGATGTGGTAAATTAGAAATAGGGATGTAACTGATTTAGCAAGTGTTCTATATTTAAATTAATTCCTGGTTTATTTCTGTCCCTACAGGGAACTCTTGTTGAAGAGAATGGGAAAACATTATGTGTTCTCCGAATCCAGAAGTCAGAAGAACTCTAGTAGCTTTTCTCTCCTAAGGTCTTAACACCTTTGTCCATTTACCAATGTTCTTCACCAATGAGAAAATCTTGAGGGAGCAGCTAGGTGGCACAGTGGATAAAGCACTAGCCCCAGATTCAGGAGGACCTGAGTTCAAATCTGACCTCAGACACTTGACACTTACTAGCTGTCAAGGCACTTAACCCTCATTGCCCCACCAAAAATCATCATCATCATCATCATCATCATCATCATCATCATCATCATCATCTTTAGCCCCAGATTACATTCCTTCCCTGCGCTGAAACTTTTTTTGTTTTTGTTTTTTGTGGGGCAATGGGGGTTAAGTGACTTGCCCAGGATAAGACAGCTAGTAAGTGTCAAGTGTCTGAGGCCAGATTTGAACTCAGGTACTCCTGAATCCAGGGCCGGTGCCTTATCCACTGAACCACCTAGCTGCCGCTGGGCTGAAACTTTTTGCAGAACCTTCCAAAAATCAGCTATACCAAATTTACAAAATACATAGCATATACATGCCACTTTAAAACAAACAGGATGAATTTATTAGCATCCTAGGTAATTAAGGCAAGGGACAGTTGGAATGAAAATAAGAGATTCAGGTAAATAGAATATGCAATAGACATGGCACAATACAGAGCATCACCTGAGAGAGTACTGCAGTGGTAACATGCCAAACAATATGTAATACATAAAACATGCACATTTTTAAAATACATACATAGATAACTAGGGCAAGTCAAGTTAACAAGCATTGATTAAATGCTTACTATATGCTAGACTGTATATTAATTACTGGAAATACAAATAGAAGCAGAAAGAAAGACAATCCCTGATATCCCTTCTAGTGAAGGAAAACATTATATAAAAGGTAGCTAGCTGAAAGGTGGGGAAGAGATGAAGAAGAGGTGAAGAAGTGATGAAGGTATCCCAAGTAAGGGTATTATGGGAAAAGTTCTGAAGGGTCAGGAGTATAGCATTAAGAGGAATGAAGATACCTGACCTGGGATTCAGCCTTAAAATGGATGATCTGGGAGAAACCAGCCAATTAAAAGAAGATACTACAAAGGTGGAGGGCATTTCCAGTCTGGGAATTGCAGGGATGAAAAGGAGCTTCTAGTGTAACGAGTTTTCTGGAGCATTATAGAGAAAGTCCAGGAAAGTCAGACATGCATCTAGCTGCAAAAAGGTGTGTGTGTGTATGGATAAATTTACATATGTATACATTATATATATGTTCATGTATATATACACATATATTTAAATGTATACATGAGTGTATCGTATGTGTGTACAAATATCTACTGTTATATATTTATATGTTCAAATAAAAATATATTTTATATAAATATAAATTTTTACAATGAGATATAGTTTATTATATTATTATTATATAGTGTTATTATTATAATATAATATAAATAGTAATGATAATTATATGATAATATATAATGTTATATACTGATATTATATATATATATATATATAAATCCAACTTAACTATAATCATTCATGCACACAAAACAATAGACAATGCTATAGCATGAACATAACAGAGGACATGGCCAAATGAATCTAAATTTGCCTTTTAGCAACTTTCCATTAATGCTCTTAGTTCTACTTCTAGGACAAATAGAATTAAGGCTAATAATAGGCTGCATTAAAAAAGAGGTAGTGTCCTTAATATTCTGCTCTATTATGTTCAACACATTTCAATATAGACAAGAATGTCAGCTGGAGCACGGTAAATACCTTGGTGAAAGGATTTGAGACCAGGGTATTTGAAAATTAGATGAAGGAAACAGGGATGCTTGACCTTAAGATGAAAAAAGACTTATGGAGGACATGATATCTGTCTTCATGTATTTACAGAACTGTCACACAGAAGAGAGATTAGGTATGTTCTGCTTGTCCCCAGAAGGCAAAACTGTGATAAATGTGTGGTAATTGGAGGGAAGTAGGTATTAGGTTAACATAAGGGAAAATATCCTAGGAATCAGAGCTCTACCAGTGTTTCTCTGGTTTCTTTCAAGTCTCAGGTAAAATCCTACCTTCTACACAAAACCTTTCATGATATTTCTTTATTTATTGACTGACTAATGATGTCACCATCACTGAAGGTCTTTGAGCAATTTTTGGATGACTATTTTACAGTAATTCTATGAAATGGACATTTTGTCCATGTATAAGTTAGAATAGAGCAATCAAAAAACACACATTTATTAAGCACTTACTATGTATCATGAATCAGACTTGGTGTTGGGAATATAAAGAAAAACTTTTAAAAAATAAGAAGCTTACAACCTAACAGGGGGAATATGCATATGTGTGTGTATGTATACGTGTGCATATATATGTACATATACATGGCTATATACATGTATGTGTATAAATAAATGTATACACATGGCAATATAAAAGACATACAGAGTAGATAAAAGTTCATTTTAGAGGTGAAGGGACCAACACCTGGGAGAACCAGAAAAGACTTCCTGTGTAAGGTGACATGACCTGAGTCATAGAAGAAGCGAGAAATTCTAAGGGCAGGGGGTGGAGACAAAGAGTATTCTAGACATGCAGGGAAGACAAAGCAAAGGAACAGAGGATGCTGGAGCATCATATGTGAGTAACAGCAAATAGGATGATGGGTTATAGAGTTCATGGAATGAGAAATGTGTAAGAATTCTGTAAAATAGAAAAGGGACAGATGATGAAAACTTCTAATACCCAAAAGAGGAGCTTATATTTGATCCTAATGACAAGGAGGTGGGGACTTGGAGTGTATTGAGTTGGATGGATGACATGATTAGACCTGTATTTTAAGGGGGGAGGAATCACTCTGAATACTTAATAAAAGATGAATAAAGGATTGGAGGGAAACTTGGAACATAGATCAATAGGAAAATCATCACAATCATCCAGGATATGAACTAGGATGATGACTATACAAATGGTGAGGAGAGATAGATGAGAGATGTTGCAGAAATAGACCAAACAAAATTTGGCAACTGACTTCACATGTTGGTTGAGTAAGAAGAAGTCGAGGATCATATTGAGACTGGGCAAATGGAAGGCTGGTGGTGATTTGAATGGTCATTGAGAAGTTCCAAGGTTCTATCCAACTCTGAGAGCCTTTTATCCTGAATGACTTGTCCATGGTTGTGTACTTTGGTGCTCTATTAAAAAAGGGTAACATTCTTAAACACTAAGTAAATAATTGCCAGTAAGGTCAGTTTATTGAGTTTGTATCCATCAGAACAAAACGATGTTTTGTTCTAAGAATTTCAATGTCTGAGAGTATAGTCTAAGTCACAGAGAAACAGATTGTGGTTAAGGTAATCTAGGATGTTCCCTCAAGAAAATAGGATGAGATAACAAAGAGGTACAGTCATAAATTTGTGTCAATAATAAAGAGAAGTCTCATGGCCTTAAAGAGAGAATCAAACAAACTTTTAATAAATCACAGTCACAGGATTATAGATTTATTCATTAGAAGGAACTTAGAAACTGCCAAGGTCAACCTCTTCATTTTCCAGAGGAAAAAACTAAGATAGGAAAGAGGAAGTGATATGCCCAAGGTCACACAGCTATTAAGCAACAGAACTGATGTATAAACCCATGTCCTCTCATGCTTTAGCATGAACAGTTTTTCCAAGATACAACATGATTTTGTGGAAAGAGAACCAGAGCAGAAGTCAGGAGATTACATTTTTATTGCCAAGTCTGATGATATTTTCTGTTTGTGTGACCTTGGGCTATGCACTAAATCTCTGAGTCTCAGTTTCCTTATATGTAAAATGGGGATACTACCACAATTGACTTCACAAAATCATTGTGGATAAAAAGTGTTTTATAAGCCTAAAGTGTTAGATGGTCTGAAGTCATTATTCCAATAACCAGGAGTAGTTTTGCCCCACAAATATACAAAATTTCTGCTGCCTTTTAAAGCTCTTTGTATATATTTAGATATGCATGTCTTGTCTCTCCTGAAAGAACATAAACTCCTTGAAAGTAGAGGCAATTTTATTTTTATCTTCTTATTCCCAGTGCTTAGAACAATACCCTAAATGCAATAGGTCATTAATAAACATTGATTGGTTTGCTGATTGACAAAACAGTAGCTTATCAGCAGCTAGTTGTCCCAGTGGATAGAGCTTAGGACCTGGAATAGTAAAGAAATGAATTTGCATCACTCTCTGCATTAAAAACTTTTTCTCTCATCTGTAAAATATGGCTAATGATAAATAGCACCCACTTCTTCAGGACTATTGTGAAAAGCAGATGACCTAACATACGAAGTGAACTTTGCAAACAATGTGCTAGGTAAATGCTAAAAATCCCTGTCCTCCTCCTCTTTTCATGACGATGATGTTTTTGTTGTAATTGCCTATTACATATAGGAAAAAAGATTCTAAAAGTCTGGACTTGGGGCATCTAGGTGGCACAGTGGATAAAGCACCAGCCCTGGATTGAGGAGGACCTGAGTTCAAATCTGACCTTAGACACTTCACACATTCTATTTGTGTGACCCTGGGCAAGTCACTTAACCCCAATTGCCTCACCAAAAAAATAAAATAGAATAAAAGTCTAGACTTGAATTCTTAGCCAAAATCAATTACAACTTACCTTTCCAAGCCTCATTCCATCCAAACTGGACAATGAGCTGTTCTTCAATTTTCTTCCATCCTTTCTCACCTTTAAGAATTCATACAGACTATCTCCGGTGCCAGGAGTTCACTATTTCCTCATCTATGCCTTTTGAAATGCTTTTTCTTCAAAGCTCAACTCAGGAGCCACCTCCTCCTTGAAGCTTTCCTTGAACTCCCACTAAAAATAACTATTTCTCTATTTATATTTCTTAAATTACTTTGTCCCCTCCCTCCATACTTATGGTATCATATCTTATACCTACTTGGTTATGTGTTATTTCCCTTATAATTTTTTTTTCAGTGAGGCATTTGGGGTTAAGTGACTTGCCCAGGGTCACACAGCTAGTAAGTGTTAAGTGTCTGATGTTGGATTTGAACTCAGGTACTCCTGACTCCAGGGCTGGTGCTCTATCCATTGCACCACCCAGCTGCCCCTATTTACCTTATAATTAACATAAGTTCTCTGCCTGCAGGAATTTTGTTTTCAACCTTTCATTTCCAGTGCCTAGACCAGTGCTGTATACATAATGAATGCTTAATGAAAATTTGATGCAGAAAATTGAGTTTAATGCTATGGTACACACAAAGAAATGGAATCAATAATTTTAATGATTTTTAAACCAATAACACTAATATATTTATATTGTACTTTGGGGTTCATGAAGCACTTTTAACACATATATTATAGCTATTTAAAATATTATATTATAATTGAACTTTACATCAACTGTGTGAAGTAGAAACCACAGATATTATTCACATTTTGCAAATGAGGAAACTGAAGTTCAGGGAGGTTAAGAGTTAATGGTCATATAAAAATCCCAGTCTTCTTTATTATAAGACCAGCATGCTATCCACTATGCCTTGACTCCAAATGGTTCCTTTTTTCCCCAGGGAAAAAAGAAAACAAGTTAGGTGATCTGAATGGGAGATTGCAATTCCAGTTAGTGTAGAATTTTAGCCTTAAACCTGGAGTAGCCTAAGTCGGAAAGCAAGAGAATATTTTAGGGGATAGAAGGAAAGCCCTCCAAAGGCACAGAGATTTGGATATGAAACCTTTGATTTCATATAGATGTTCCTCAGAGAAAACAGAAGGGATCAAAAGATCTCAGCCAACCATGAATTTTTTTTTTAATATAATCAATAGGTTATAAATTGTACCTAAAACTTCAAGCAATTTTCACCATAAACCAGTGCACTAGACTTTCTTTGGAATCTCACACAACATAGGGGAGGAGAGACACACAATAATTTTGTGTTTGGAAGGGCAAGCCACCCAGGTAATCAGGCTCTGTGAAACTTCACTTTTGAACTCTTCCACAAAGAGTTCTCACCTGGTTTTCTTGTTCTTCCTCCTATCTGCATACTCTGCTCCATAGTATAGTGTAGGATCCAGTTTAGGAAATACCAGCCCAATAGTCTGGCTCACATAAACTGTGGTAAAAAGTTTTTAACAGTCGGTTAGTGAATACGGAAAGACTCCAGTTTTTGAAGGACCACCCTTTAGGGGAGGAGACCGACGGCCGTGCACAGGCTACACACGTCAGTCTGGCTGCTAAGCACTCCACTTCCGGGGTGCGAGCTTAAAAGGCAAGGCGAGAACAGAAGTGGGATCTCTTTCCTTCTCTCCTGGTCCGAGGACTGGCGAGACACACAGACAGATGCTGACTGGAATGGGACACAGCCTGGCTCGCCATTACCAGCACGTGCCTGACGCGGCTCTCTCCCCCCAAAGGTGGCCTTGGGCTTTTGGTGAGTTTTATACGGAATATAGACTAAGCTTAGACTTAAGACTATTTGTTTTGTATTTCTACTTTCCTATCCCTCTAATTAACATCACCTTGTAACTACCAGAAAATAAAAGCTCTAACTAGAGGCAAGAGGTTTCTTCCATTTACTAGTCTGGGAGATAAAGGGAAAGGTTAAAGAGGGGAGATTAATGCACTAGTATCCAATTTTAAATCTCACAAAACATGCGCAAAGTTGAAGAAAAGCTGATCCCCGCCATAGAACTATTGGTAATAGTGACATGGGCTTAGAATAAATCAGAAGGGGCTTCTCATAGGAGAAGCAAAGTCAAAGATGACCAGATAACAGAACAGATAAACAAAGGAAGTAAAAGGTGATAAAAGTTTATAGCAAGAATGTTAACTGGGTGTGTCTCCGACCTGGCTAAAGCCAGGAGACAGATAATCCCAAAGTTCAGGACCATCATTTCAAAAAAATCCCCCTAGACTCTCAGGAATATGACAAGCTTTCCACACCCCAAAAAGGAACTTTCCATTTTCAGGTGATCACCCCCTCTACCCTCTAGAAAAGCATTGTCCTTCTTCTGGCTAGGAGAGGTAAAATTCTAGACTTTCTTCCTTTTTTTTTTTTTAAGTGAGGCAATTGGGGTTAAGTGACTTGCCCAGGGTCACACAGCTAGTAAGTGTTAAATGTCTGATGTCGGATTTGAACTCAGGTACTCCTGACTCCAGGGCCGGTGCTTTATCCACTGCACCACCTAGCTGCCCCTTAGACTTTCTTCCCATCCACATCCTATTGTGTCAAATAAAAACTTTATCTTTTAATTCTTTAGTAGAGGAAATCCAAGGACCAGTATTTTTTTTCATGTCTTTACCTGCCACAATAACTACTGCTTTCTGTTTTTATTCTCCCTCTGTATGCGTGAGAACTTACCAGTTGTTTGATTTCCTAATAGAAGATTTGGAGGTAAGAGTAGGGGGTAGGGGTGGGGTGGGGAGTGAGGGACAGGAACTAGGGCCTAGACCCTGTTTACACAGAGAAGGAAGGAAGGAAGTCAGGGATATTCATCTCCATCTTTACAGAGCCTTATTCTTCTGGCATTAGATTCAAGCCTATTAAAGACCCGAGGCCTCCCCACAAAGAAGAAGAGATTTCCCACACCCTGTCAAAGGAAACACCTACAAATAATAAAAACAATAAGAAGAAAAAAAATAGAGGTGGGAGACAGGGTAAGGAGGGAGCATGGAATGACTGGCCCAAGATGAACTGTGGAACTTGATTCTGTTCTGTGTCTGCCACAGGATAGAATGAAAAACATAAAAACATGAAGGGCCAGAAGGGTTTTCCTGGTGTAAAACAAAACAATGCATTTGTTTAAGAGATAAATGGAAAGAGCCATATGACATTGGAAGATGGGCCCATTTGTCCTAAGCACTTAAGAACTAGTTCCAAAAATAATTCATCCCTAGGTGAAAAACAATGTCACTTTAGAAACCCTGGCTAATCTCAAAGCCTCAATAGGATGTCTGTCACCCAAAGGTCAGTTATGAAAGATGGCCTCAGGTAATTTCCTCTGTCAAGTTGTTAAAGAGTTTTGGAGTTTTTTTGGTTTTTGTTTTTTTTTTCATCTCTGAGGTCACACACAAGATTCTTTATAAGCAATTCTTCTCTTTTGTTCCATTCCTCTAATCCAGGAAATGACAAAATATGTAGCCTATGGTCCAAATCTTGCCCACTTACTGCCCTGGAGCAAAGAATCTTTATTATTATTATTAATTATTATCATTATTATTATTGAATTTTCAAATACAATAAAACTTTATAAATATTTTAAAAAATCTTTCCGGTCTCATGTGGTGGACTGGACTGTAGTTGATCTATCTTGGAACTGTACTTTTCAGACCCCTGAAATCCAATGTCGGCTTTATTTTGGGGGAGACTGCATTATACTCATTGTCCTCATAAGGGTTATAGTAGAAAGTGTTCTGAATTTGGAGTCAGGAGATCTAAACCCATGCCTTAGACCCTGCATTTTCTAGGTCAGACATTGGATAAATCATTTTAACTTGTAGAACCTGTTTTCTCACCTGCAAAAAGGGACTGATATGTGCACCATTAGTATAGATGCCAGAAGAGATTACAAACTTGTCAAACACAAGTGGGGGGACTGTAATTTGAATCTGCCTTGAGTCTTTCTAGCAGTTTGACCGTGTACTAGTCACTTAACCAATCTGGGCTTCATTTCCATCATCTATAAATTCTGGGAAAACAATAGCAATGACATCATATTGTCACAGGGGAAAATGGTATAGTGGTGGGGGTCCTTAGGTATTCTCTATAAAAACTTACACTCTCATACACAGTCCAATCAGAATTAAAATGGTCCTTTGTTGGATGCTAGAGAAAGTGACTAAGAGGGAAGTCTAAGACAGCTTCAAAGGGAAGAAATGGCTTAGAAATATCTTCCTCCCCAAACAGAAGGAAGGCCAAAGCATTTATAGAGGATAGATGGGGTGAACATTTGACAATACAAAGTTCCTTTTGGGGGTGGGGTGGGGAAAGATTCCTGAGAGTCAGGGGAATTTTTCTTTTTGAGTGAGAATCCTGACCTCTGGAGTTATCTCTGTCTCCTATCTCAGGTAGTAGAGATGCCTGATTGACTTTCCTGCTATAGAATTTTATCTCCCCTTACTTCTTGGGTGTGTATATCCTGATATCTAGTTGACCAAGCTAAACTTTACTAGTCCCTTAATTCCTTGATTGTCTGTCCTGTTATCTGGTCACCTTTGGTTTTGCTTCTCATAGGAGAAACTTCTGATTTATTCTAAATCCATGTCAATATTAAAATAAAATAATGCATGCAAAGCACTTTGTAATCCTTAAAGGATTAACATTATTATTATGACCATATTAACAACATATTTCTGTATTCATATTATTATTACTACCTGCCAAACATATTTGTAGTGAAGAAAGTGGTTTAAAAATTGGAAAGTATATATATATATACTATTCTTCTATACCTTATCATGGTTTAAAGAAAAATAGGGGTACTCTAAATTGCGTGATCACCCAGTTATCCAAGTAACCAAAGGACTGAATAAGAACAGACCAAAAATCCATTGCAGTGGCCAGGAGCTTCCACTCTGAAGCAATTTGAGGTCATAACAGCTTATGTACAGAGACTCTCCCTTTGCCTTTGTCTTACTGTTTATGCTCCAGGCTTGCTTGGACTGTCAGATTGCCAATGGAATGAGGAACCCAAGTGTTCAGTGTTATCAGCACCTGTGGCAGATTCCTGACTGCATAGACATTTCATTTGCCAGGAAACAAATACGGCCATAAATTTTAATTACACCCCCTAAAACTCTGACCCAACTGTTTAAATATCCCACTATCCCCTCCCTTGAGTAATGGTGGGGCACTCTCTCTCTCTCTCTCTCTCTCTCTCTCTTCACTCCTCCATGAATACATGTCTATCTTCCTAAGGAGAAATCAAATGGGTACTTTTCTAGATAATTGTGCTTCACTCTGGTTTCTAATTTTGTGAGGGACAGATTTTTTTAACAATGTCAGGAAGATGACACTAAAGGCTCAAAAACTTTTCCAGTGGAGCACACTCACTGCCAGGTCCTACCAAGAAGGAATGGCTTTGTTAACAGTTCTGACAATGGATTGTGTAGTCACTAATTTATCACCATTGAGTCACCTACCAGGTGATGATGAATAGCAACAGATCACAGAAACTCATGAAATAATCTCTTAAGGCATGGAGTTGGGAGCAGGGCTAATTTGTAGCACAGTAATGGGATCATACTTCTTTGCTGTCTTTTTTTTTTTTTTTGGTGGGACAATGAGGATTAAGTGATTTGCCCAGGTTCACATAGCTAGTGTCATCTGAGGTCAGATTTGAACTCAGGTCCTCCTGAATGTAGGGCCAGTGCTTTATTCACTGAACCACCTAGCTGCCCCCTGAAGTCTTAATAATAACCTTCTATCAAAGAGCCATCCTTAAAAAAGATAGAATTGATAATAGCCTTCGTGGTATGATTAATAAAAGTAGAATTATGTAGTGAAAAACACACAGAATTTGGAATCAGAAGCCCTGAGTTCAAGTCTTGATTCTGATATTGTTAGTTGTGTTATTCTGTGAGAGTGTCCTCCCTTCTTGGGGTTTTGCTTTGCTAATCTGTAAAATGGAATAAGAATATTTGAATTATTTACCTCACAAAATTATTGTGAGGAAAACCCATTGTGACACTTAAAACATTATATGAATGCAAATTATTTGTGTTTAATTAGTGTTTAAGGGCTAGGATCTCATCAAAATCACTTTTTTTCTCCTGCCTTCTAGCTTATCATTATTGATTTATTAGAATCTTCTGACCTTCTTGGCTTTGAGAATATCCTCTTAATTTATTCAACAGAGTCTACTGTATGCCAGGCACTATGCACATAAGCATTGTCCCTCTCCTCAAGGAACCTCCATTCTGAGGAGAAGGATGTACTCCCATTGGCACAGTAATCAATAATTTGGCATGCAAATATCCCCAAGAATCTTACTCTCCATTCTCCTTGAGCTGTGTATCTCTCCTGTACCTGAGGCACACAGCTGATATAATACATAGAACACTGGCCCTGAATTCAGGAAATTTTGAGTTTAAATTTAGCCTCTAACTCTTACTAGCTGTGTGACCCTGAACAGGTTGCTTAACCCCTCTTTATCTTGGTTTCCTTAACTGTAAGATAGGGAATAATAATAGTACTTAACGTGACATGGTTGTTGTGAGGGTCAAATAAGATAATGATTGAAAATTGTTTAATACAGTGCCTGGCATAGTAGGCACTCTATATAAGTCCAAATTATTGTTGCCATCTTCATCATCACCATTGTTATTAAAGAACCCTGGTCTATGTGTCAAGAGAACTGCCTTCTTGTTGTTGTTGTTCAGTCATTCAGTCATGTTCAACTCTTCCTGACCACATTGCATTCCAGGCCCAGCTATCCATCACTATCTCTCAAAGTTTATCCAAGTTCATGTTCATTGTTTCCATGGCATTATCTATCCATCTTATCCTCTAACATCCCCTTTCACTTTTGCCTTCAATCTTTCCCAACATCAGGGATTTCTTAAATGAATATCATCTTCTCATTATGTGGACAAAGTATTTAAGTTTTATCTTAAGTATTTGACCTTCCAGTTCACTGAATTAATTTATAGATTAATTTCTTTAAGTATTTACTCATTTGATCTCCTTGCTGTCTAAAAGAATCTCAAAAGTCTTATCTAGCACCAAAATTTAAAAGCATCAATTCTGTGGCTCTCAGCTTTCCTTATAATCCAACTTTTAGAGCCATATACTACTGGAAAAATATTATATTCTACTCCCACTACAAAGCTCTGTGAAAGGAACTTTTATTTTCTGAACCTGTCCTCAACTATAAAATGAAGGGATGGAACTTTATGAACTTTAAATTCCCTTCAGGGTCTTTCTAGATGTAATCCCTGAAGTGGCTTTCTACTTCAGAAAGGAGCCACAGAGATCCTAGACTCCACTATCACAAAGGACAGAAGGATAGACATCAGGTTTGTAATAGGTCTCTAGCTCTAGAGGGATTTTTAAAGAATCAGTCAATTGATCAACACCCATTTCCTAAACACTAACTCCACCACCTAGCTGACCCTATAGCATAGTTAGTGTTTAGGAAATTCTTGTTGACCAAATGAATGACTCATTCTTTAAAAATCCCTCTAGAGCTAGGGTGGTGCAGTCAATAAAATGCCAAACCTGAAGTCAAGGAGACTTATCTTTGTGAGTTCAAATAAGGCCTCAGATATTTACTAGCTCTTTGACCCTAGGCCAGTCACTTAACCCTCTTTGCCTCAGTTTCTTTATCTGTAAAATGTACTGGAGAAGGAAATAGCAAATCATTACAGTATCTTTGCCAAGAAAACCCCAAGTGGAGTCATCAAAAGTCAGACATGAATGAAAGTACTGAATAACGTATAAATATACACATACAGAAATATGTTTATATCCACCTATACATAGATACATATATGCATGCATACATAGACATGGTAAATGTATACACACAGCATAGATGAAAGATAGTCTCAGAAGAAAAAGAGGGGTCAGGAAAGGGTTCCTACAGAATATTAATTTGAGTTGAGTCTTGAAAAAAGCCAGGGAAACTAAAAGGTGGAGGTGAGAGAACAGACCATCCTAAACATGGGAGGCAGCCAGTACAAATGCTTAAATTCAAGAGATGGAACGTTGTTTTTAAGGAACAGCAAATATGCTAATGTAGTTAGAGCATGGGGACTATGGAGAGGAATAAAGAGTAATTGTTTGGAAAAGTATGTTTTGAAGATTTGTGAAGGTTTGATCCTGGAGCTAATAGAGAGCCACTGGAATGTTATATGTGGTGGGGAGTGGCAACCATGATTAGACCTGTGATTTAGAAAAATCTGGAAATAATTTTATCAATACTTTGTATTTCATTCTCCCTTGGAATTTCTCAGTCTGTCTCTGTCTCTCTCTTGATCTTCCAGGGTTGTCGCTTGCAGTGTGACGCACCTTTCAGGTGGTTACTCTTTTAATCCATCTGGCAGCAACACAAAGCAAAAACATCAAGAAGACATGAGACCACATAAGTACCTAGGCTCCCCAGGACAAACTCATGTAGATATCAAGAAATGTAGCTGCCAGGCTACCAGTCAGGAGTCCAAAAAGGAAATTACCTTGTGAGAAGGGAGATTGTGGACATTAGTAATAGGTAAATGGTTTCTTTAGCCCCTGTATAACTTTGAGAGGAGTGATGCTTGGAAGTGGGAAAAAAGGGCCTTTGGGCATGTCTATTAAAGCAGAAAGAAAAGATTTGTTGGGAGGAATTAAAAATTCATACTTTATTAGGAGCAAGAGGACTTCACCATTCAGTTTTATTTTCAATTAACCTCAGGAAATGAAATTTAATTTAAATTTGATTAAATTAATCTTTTGGATCTTGCTAAGGAGGCAAAGCAAAATAGCAAACTGATCAGGGCTAGAGGCACAATGAGCTAAGTGAATTGTAGATTACTGTTGACATGTCATTTTTGTCACCTTTAAACAGAATCTTGGGAAGCAACTAGAGCAGAGATTCTTAATCTGTGGTCCATAAAATTAGATGAAAAAATATTTTGATAAGTGCATTTTGGTACAATTGTTTTCTTTTGTAATCCGATGTATTTTATTTTCTAAACACTTCTGAGCAGGAATCCATAGGTTTTACCAGGCTACCAGAGAGATCCATATCACAAACACACATATACAAGTGTACACACATACTTATATAAACAAATGTGCACACGCACACACACACACACACACAAGTTTAAGAAGCCAAGACAAGAGGAAAGGCTGAAGAGTTTGCACATTCACAGTTGCTTAAATCAGTAGTTCAATTGATGAGTTCCACCTGGTGTCACACACACACACACACACACACACACACACACACACACACACACACCTAGTGCTGAGCTAAATACTGTGTCCATGTGGGAAAGAGGGAAGAGGAAAAGTGGGAGAGAAGTGTGTCATCAGTCTATTAATGTTCTTGTCCTATCTTCCCTACTAGGTTGTAAATTCCTTGAAGAAAGGGGCCATACCTTATTCATTTTTTTATACACTTCAGGGATCAATGGATATCAGATAATTAAGATTTGTGTGTGTGTGTGTGTGTGTGTGTGTGTGTGTGGCAATTGGGATTAAGTGACTTGCCCAGAGTCACACAGCTAGTAAGTGTTAAGTGTCTGATGCCCAATTTGAACTCAGGTCCTCCTGAATCCAGGGCCGGTGCTCTTTCCACTGCGCCACCTAGCTGCCCCAAGATATTTTTTCTGATTTTTGAATCATAACATCCAGAGGCCTTGCTGGCTAACAAAATTGGCCAAGGTTAGCTGACAAGTATCTAAGGGCAATAGGGTGGGGAAGGGAGGGGGCTTGCTAGTATTGAACAAAGAAAATAGATGCTTAGAGGGGACTCAGAGAAGGGTGGTAGATAGGGAAAGAAGAGAATTAGAAGGAAACGTGGTGGGTAACCAAAGACAAATAAATGTCTTTATCTTTGAGGCTTTGAGTTATAGTAGGTAAAGCTTTACACTTTGAGTCATCAGTCCTAAGTTTTAGTACTGGTTCTGGTATTTTAACTGAATTAACTTGGACAAATCCCAACCTCTTTGAGACTATTTCCCTCACCTGTTAAATGGGGATAGTACTTGTATTATTGACTTCAAAGGGTAATTATAAGGAAAGCTTTTAGGAGGATCTGGTTCAGGGTCCTCATTTTATTTTTTTAATGGTATTTTTTTCAATTGTATAACTAAAGACAATTTTTAACATTCATTTTAAAATAAAATTTTGAGATCCATATTTTCTCCCTCCCTCCTCTCTAAGACAGTAATCAATTTTATATAGGTTATATATGTGTAATCATGTAAAACATATTTCCATATTAGTCATGTTATGAAAAAAATAAAACAAAAGGGAGGAAGTCTATGAAAAAACAATTAAGTGAAAACAATATACTCCAATCTGCATTCAGATTCTACCAGTTCTTTCTCTGGTTGTGGCTAGCATTTTCTATCATGAGACTTTTAGAATTGTCTTGTATTGTTGTATTGCTGAGAAGAGCTATGTGTATCATAGTGGATCATCACGGAATGTTGCTGTTACTGTATACAATGTTCTGGTTCTGCTCACTTCACTCAGCATCAGTTCATGTAAGTCTTTCCAGGTTTTTCTGAAATATGCTTGCTCATCATTTCTTATGGCACAATAGTATTCCATTACATACACATACCACAACTTGTTCAGCCATTCCCCAATTGATGAATATCCCCTTAATTTCTACATCTTTGTCACCACAAAAAAGAGCTGCTGTAAATATTTTTTGTACATGCAAGTGTTTTTCCCTTTTTTAGGATATCTTTGGGATACAGACCTAATAGTATTTTGCTGGATTAAAGAGTAAGTAAAGTTTTTGATTAACCTTCAGGTACAGTTCCAAATTGTTCTTCAGAACGATTGGATCAGTTCACAATTCTACCAACAGTCTATTAGTGTCCCAATTTAAGGAAAGCTTTTTGTAAATCATCAAGACAAGACATGTATTTTGCTTTTGATATTATTACAATTATCAATACCATTATTATGTGACTATTCACTGATTTCATCATATTTTTCCAGGACTGTCTTCCTTTCTGCTGTATAAAAGAACAGGAAACTTATATAGTTAAAAAGGAAAAAAATCCTTTTCGATTTAGTTCAACAAACATTTATTAAATATATACCATATTTATTACAAAGCACTGTGTTAAGAAATGGACATACAAAGAAAAAATGTAAACATTCACTGCCTCTAAAGAGCTTGCATTCTATTTGAGAGATATAATATATACACAGAGACCATTGTTGTTGTTGTTGTTGGTGGTGGTGGTAGTGGTTGCTTTATTGTTAGTTGTTGACTCAGATAGGGATTAGACCTATGATTTCATTAGTATAAGGAATTCCCAAATGAGGAGACTCCCTCTGTGGATACAGGCTGGGACCAACTTTAAGAGTTACCTAGTTCTAGAGCATAAAGTGTTTATGTGACTTGCCCATGGTCATACAGTTAATATGTACCAAAAGCAAAACTTGGTCCCAGGACTAGCTGATGTTTAGGCTAATACTCTATGTTCATGCACTAAGCCATTATGTATACACACACACACACACACACACACACACACACACACACACACACGCTAAATTTCAAGAAGTGGAAAGTACCAGAGAATGAAGGGATTGGGAAAGGTTCATATAAAGGTCATCTGAATTGTTCACTGAAGAATATTCAGGAGTCTAAGAGAGAGGCAAATAGTGGAGGAGAAAGCACTTTAGACACATGGCATAGGCAAGAGAAGTATGGAAGATAGAGTGTCATGTATGGAGAATAACTAAGCAGGCTTCTTTAAGTGGAAAAGTGTGTGTATGTGTGTATTCATGTATGTTTGAATGAACATATGTGAAGGGGACTTATACAAAAGAAAATCAGATGGAAGTCAGATTATGGAAAGCTTATGACTTTTTTCTTGTTTAGTGCTATTTCAAGGGAATCTTTGTAGCTGCACTTGTGGGAGGAAGAAATTCTTCATACATACGGAACTCAAGACTATGGTCCTTCAGTCTTCCAAGGAAGAATTTTGGGAAGCCATCAAAGTAAAAATTGAGAGCCTTATGTTTTATTCTAATAGGAAAACTAACAGATTTTACCCCAGCACATCCTCAATGTAAATTTGCATATTCTTTTTCATAAAAATACATGCCAAATTGCATAAATGTGTATGTTCCATTCAAAAAGTTCTTGCTCTAAATATGTAAATAACTAGCACATGGAGTCTTTATTTCCTTCTCTTCATTTTTTTTGCCCTATTCTCTAAATTTCTTATCCTTTCTTCTCTTACATTTTACATTTTGAATATACATATTTTTTACCTAAATTTTTTATCATCATGATTTGGGTCAAGCTTTTCAGCAGCATATAAAATTCTGAGATGAGTTCTTCCAAAACCAAAATCAAGACTTACGGTTTAGACTCAATCAAACAAATTTCTCCACAGATAGAGTTCCCCAGTGTAGCCTTGGGGGAAATGAACCTGCAATCATTAAAGTAGGGCAAGATAGGAACAATTTCTCATTATAGCTAAGAGGCATAGCAGATAGAATGCTAGACTTAGGGCAGACCTCAGTTCAAAACTTGCCCTGAGTACTTAATAATTGTGTGATCCTGGGAAGGTTATTTAACTTCCCTTAGTTTCAGCTACCTTGTCTGTAAAGTGAGGATGACTATACCACTTACCAAATAGTATTCTTCTGAGGAGCAAATGAGGAAATATTTGTAAAGTATTTTCCAGATTTGAGGGCTAGATGACTTCCTCACTAGGTCTGTCTATCCCTACTTGCAATGACCTACAGCTTTCCTATGTTTTGGCTAAATTACTCAAGAAGACCATCTTCAATCACTGCCTTCACTTCCTTTCATTTTTTAAAGTAAATCTTATTCTTAATGGAAATAAATGTTTTTTTTTTCTCTTTCCCATATCCCATCCCATGTGGGGACTAGAAAATGCACACCTATACATAGAAAATATACACATATACAAAAATACATATACACACATTATATATAATATATAATATAAATCATGTACTATATGGAAATATTATTGTGTAGTATTACATATGTATAAATGTTATGTACAATATGTACATTTTGTACACATGTACACACATTCATATAAATTCTATACACTGAGTTTTTAGGAGGCATGTAGCATGCTTTATTATAACACTTCTGGAATCATAGGTCATCATCATCTAAAAATTATCTTTAAGAAGGGGCTATAGAAACATAAAAGAAAAACTAATTGAAGACTAAACAACCTAATCTTAAAGACTGTATGGGTTAAAGAACAAATAATGGAAACAATCAGTAATTTCATTAAAGAAAATGACAATGATCAACATATCAAAAACTATGGGATATAGCAAAAGCAGTAATCAGAGGAAAATTTATATCTCTAAGGGCTTATATTAATAAAAAAAAGCACACAAATGAATTGCGTATGAAATTTACAATGAAAATAGAAAAAGAATAAATTTTAAATCCCCAATTAAATACTAATTTAAAAATTCTAAAGTTAAATGGGAAATTAGTAAAATTGAATGTAAGAAAACTATATAATAAATAAAAAGAGGATAAGCTCTTATGAAAAAATCAATAAAATAGATAAACATTGGTTAATGTGATTATGAAAGAGAGAGAAGAAAACAAAATTACCAATATCAAAAATGAAAATGGGGATAGCTAGGGGGCAGCTAGGTGGCACAGTGGATAGAGCACTGGCCCTGGATTCAGGAGGACTTGAGTTCAAATCTGGCTCAGACACTCGACACTTACTAGCTATGTGACCCTGGGCAAGTCATTTAACCCCAACTGCCTCACTAAAAAAAATGAAAAGGGAGAATATATTTTGGGGGAAAATAATTGAAACTTCCTAAAGTAAATAAAATCACCAGTACCAAACAAATTTATAAATGAATTCTATCAAATATTTTAAGATCCACTAATTCCAATATTAAATAAATTATTTGGGAAAATGGTCAAATAAGGAGTACTACCAAACTCTTTTTTTATGAAACAAATATAACACTGATACCTAAAGCAGAAAAGTAAAAACAGAGAAAGAAAACTATAGACCAATTTCATTAATGGATATGGATGCAAAAATCCTAAATATAATACTAGCTAAAAGATGACAACAATATATTACAAAGATTATACATGATGACCAAGTGGGTTTCATACCAGGAATGCCAGGATGGTTTAACATAAGGAAAACTATTACTTGATTATATCAATAATAAAAGTAACAAAATCATATGATAATATCAATAGATGCAGAAAAAGCATCTGATAAAGTGCCCATTCCTATTAAAAACAGTTGAAAGTATAGGCAAAAATGGACTTCACTTTAAAATGATAAGAAGTATTTAACTAAAACTATCATGATTATCAGTAATGGGCATAAGCTAGAAGCCTTCCCAGTAAGATCAGGTGTGAAATAAGGATACTCACTGTCATGAATATTATTCAATATTGCATTGGAAACCCTATCAATAGGAATAAGAAGAAAAAGAAATAGAGTAATCAAAATAGGTAATCAGGTAATAAAACTATCTCTTTTTCAATATGATTCAATGCTATACTTTTAAAATCCTAAATACTCAACTAAAAAGTTAATTAAATAATAGTTTCAGCAAAGTAGCAGGATAATGCTATAACCTTATATGCACATAAACCCACATAAAACATCAGCATTCCTATACATCATCAGCAGGATCATGCAGGAAGATATAACTAGAGATATTCCATTTAAAATAACTGTAGACAATATAAAATACTTGGATATTCATCTGCCAAAACAAATCCAGCTTCTATATGAACAAAACCATTTTTTTTAAATCATGTAAAAATAAAATCCAATTTAAGTAAATGGAGAAATATTAATAGTTCATGGGTAGACAGATCCAATATAATAAAAATGACAATTTTATCTAAATTAATCTATATATTCAATGCCATCTCAATTAAATTACCAAAGATTTATTTTACTGAGCTAGAAAAAATAGTAACAAAATTCATTTAAAGAATTCATTTGGAAGAACAAAATGTCAAGAAAATCAAAGGAAGTAATGGGAAAAATATTAAGTAAGGAGGTTAGGAAGTTTAGCAACACCAAATCTTAAACTATATTATAAAGCAGTAATTATCAAAACTATCTGGTACTGGCTCAGAAATAGAAAGGTAGGTCGGTGGAACAGAGTAGACATACAATCTACAGCAGCAAATGAATACAGTAACCTACTGTTTGACAAATGTAAAGACTTAAATTTGGGGTATTATAAGAATTCATTATTTGGTAAAAATTGTTGGGAAAGCTGAAAAGTAGTCTGGCAGAAATTGGGCATAGACCAATATCTTACACCTTATACTAAAATAAGGTGAAAATGGATACATGACTGAGATATAAAGGGAGATATTACAAGAAAATTTGAAGAGCATAGAACATATTACCTATCAGACTTATGAATAGGTGAACAATTTGTGTGAGATAGCATTATGAGATATAATATGGATAATTCTGATTACAATAAATTACTTTTTATAAAAATAAAACAAATTGTGTTAAGATCAAAAGGAAAGCAGAAAACTGGGGGAAATCTTTTATAGACAATTCCTCAGATAAAGGTTTCATATCTCAAATATGTAAAGAACTTTGTCAAATCTATAAGAATGTGAGTCATTGATAAATGGTCAAAGATAGGATATATACAGGCAGTTTGCTAATGAAGAAATCAGAATCATTTATGGTAATGAAAAAATAACCTGAATCATTATTGATCAGAGAAATGTAAATTAAAATAACCTTGAGAAATCATTTTACACCTACCAGATTAGTTAAAATGATAAAAGGAGAAAGTGACAAATGTTGGAGGGGATTTAGCAAAATTGGCTCCTTAATTCATTGTTGGTGGATCTGTGAGCTGATCCAACCATTTTGGAAAGAGATCAAGAATTATGCCAAAGAGTTATTAAATTACCTATATCCTTTGACCCAGCAATATCACTCTTAATTCTGCTTCCCAAGATGACATAGGGAAAAGGATAAGAACCTGCATGTTGTAAAATATTTATAGCCACTCTCTGTGGTGACAAAGAACTAGAAATTGCAGGGATGACCATAAATTGGGGAATGGTTAAACATATTAGAGCTAGTATAACTTCTTTTTTAAAAAAAAAAAAGGTTTTATAAATACCTTTTGGTTTTCATTTGGGGGGGCATCACTATAGTTTTGTACAGTTTTGCTCCCACCCACTGCCCCAAAGCTATCCCATATAAGAAATAGTATTTATTAATGACTAAAAAGAAGAGAAAAAAATCATTGATCAATATATTGAAAAAGATGGAAAATATTTGAAATGTACAATACTTGTGGACCTCCTACTTCTGGAAGGGGGTATGATGGGGATATTTTCTTATATCTCTTCTTTCCAGCTATGCCTGCACTTTATAATTTGGCATCATTCTGATTTGATTTTTTGTAGATGTTATTTCCATTCCATTGTTGTAGTCATTCTGAATATTATTTTTCATCTCTACTTATTTCACTTTATGTAAGCTCATATAGAACTTTTCATATGTTCTGTATTCTTCACATTTCTCATTTTTTATAGCAGAGTAATATTCCATTATGTTCACATACCACAATTTGTTTAGCTATTCCCCAAATGATGTGCATCTACTTTGTTTCCAATTTTTTGATAACAAAAAAGTGCTGCATAAACATTTTGATGTATATGAGGACTTTCGTTTTGTAAATGGGGTATAATTTCTTATATAAACTCTGTATCTCCTAGGGAGCCTAGCCTAGCCCCCTGAACACATTAGTTACTCGGTAAATGTGCATTGATTGAATTGAAAAGAGGAAGAACAATAACCAGAAGGCAAGAATGAGTATGCTGTGGTCACAGAGCATGAAAGGACCTGCTTGTTGAGAGCAGGGATTTTTGCTGAGAGGTAGTTAAGAAATAAGTTTGGATAGTTAGGGTCAGTCCAAATTCTGTAAAGTCTTAGGAGCTTGATATATTTGCTTAAGAAATCAGGAAGCATTAGAGTTTGGTAGAAGGAAGCAATGATCTAGGGAACCTTCACCTAATAATTCAATGAAGGGTGATCTAAAGAGTCTGTTTTAGTGATACAGAAATAAAAGCTAGAATTAAGGTGGAGGAATTGGAAACAAGATATAAATATAAATTATGGTATATAGATGAACTCATTTTGAAAGAGAAGGGTAGAGACCCTAAAACTTCTGATAGGAAGACTAATACACCCCACCACTGATAGTCCCAAGGAACCCGCATGGCATATATTCCCAGGCCAGACAATACAAAGAAGACTTCCATGTTTAGGCACAATCTGTGTCCCCTGTGAATTCAGGCAGGACCTTGGACAGGGACTTAGTGACTACAGGACCTTTGGATTTCTTAGCCCAGGTCTGCATATGAAAGTGAAGGATAATTGCATTGGGACAGCTAGAGACCAAAAGGTAAAGTACACAGCATGACTTCCACAGGCATTACCACCTAGGAACAAAGCCCTAGTTGTCCTATGAAAATTGTTCAGCTCTTTGAGAGAAGAGACAGATGAAAAAAATATTTCATATAGAGGATTTAATGGTGTGTGTATTAAACATACACACATATACACACATATACATACACACACACACACATATATATATATATGTATATATAAATGTATCAAATATTAATGGAGTAACTACCATTATTTGCCCAGTGCAGTATTAGAGAGTATACAGAATAAGAAATTGCATGGCACAGATTATACCAAAAAAGGGATCCCTATCTAGTCAAGGAGAATAGTCTAAACTGTGAGAAAATAATGAGGATTTTTGGGGTCCCTGATTTGAGGGAGCCTTGCCTGACCTCTTTTAAGGCCAGCCCAGAGTAAGCAGAATTGCAAAGAAAATGTAGATTGACCTTCCTGACTACCTGAAGGAAGTTAACTCACCTAGATGACCCCCCAGGTCATGTCAATCAATAGACTGGCAAATTAGCTTGGATCAACGTGCAATGACCCACCTCTATCTGAGAGGATAAAAACCATTGGGGCTAGGGGCAGTTGCTCTCTTCTCTCCCCTGCTCTTCTTGCTGCACCTCTCCCCATTCTGGGATTTTATGCTGGGCCTGTGATGAGGCAGACATGGGGGCCCCCACTCTCTCTCTTTTCTATCTAGCTGTATAGGGCTTCTGAACTCTAATTCTGAGCAAGGTGTTCTCTCTCTTTACTAACATTTAATATGCTTTAATAAATGTTTAATGACAAAGACTGGTGCTATAGCCTCTAATTTATAAGTAGCAATATATTAGAAAACCCAGCTAAGTTCCTTAAAACTTAGGACAGAGATAGGTACACCCATATATTTTCAAATGACAAAAAACAATATCACTTAATAAGAGAACAGAATCATATATATCTGCCACAGAGAATCTTTTCCCTATGTGACTTTGGGAAAATTACTTAGCTTTTCATAGTCTCAAGTTTCATCTCCAAAATAAGCTGATTGTTTTATGTGATCTCTGATGTTCCTTTTAGCTCCAAATTCTATGAACCTATAAATACAAGATGCCATCAGCACAAGGGACTGAGGTATAGTTCCTGCTCTATTGCAGATGTGCACTATGATGGCAGAAGCATTTGCCACAGTATCTCAATTCAGTCAATAAAAATTTTAAAATAATAAATTGAGGATCAAGTTTGTGTAGTGGATAGGGAAAGCTAACAATGGAGTCAGATTGGGATTCAAATTTTATCTCTGGATTATACTATTCATGGGACCCTGGACAAGTAACTTAGAAGGAGCTAAATTGTGCAATGGAGAGAATTCTGGGCCTGAAGTCAGAAAGAACTGAATTCAAATCCAGGCTCAGACACTGCTATCTGTGTGACTTTAGGCAAGGCATTCAACGTGTTTACCTCAATTTCCTCAACTGCAAAATGGGAATAATAATAGCACCTACTTTGCAGGATCTTTGTGAGAATCAGATGAAAAAACATTTATAAAGTGCTTACCACAGTGCCTGGCACTTAGAAGACATTATATAAATGCTTATACCCTCCTCTCCTTTCCACTTAACCTCTCAGGACCCCAGGCAATTTTCTTTATTGTTGTGTTTTTAATAAACTTTATTTTACTGTTTTCTTTTTTATTTGGAGGCATTTATTTTCTTTTCCTCTCACAACCCCCATCAAAAGAAAACAAAATCTTTGTAATGAATATGCATAATCAAGCAAAACAAATTCCTTTATTGGTCATATGCAAAATGCACTTAGTATTCAGCTTGGGTTCATCATCTCTGTTGGAGGTGGGTAGGATGCTTAAATGAATTAAATCTTTAGGTCTGATGGAAGTGACAGTTGTAAATGCCAAACCACTGTCAGTTTTTTTTTAAATATGTTTAAATTATTTTTATTCCAGTCTTTAAAAGTATCACATAATATGTACATTTCCATATACATAGCAGATAAGAAAAAGGATTGCACATGAAACTGCAGCTATCCATTATGTGTGCTTACTATTCTTTTTAAATGTATAAATTCAACTTGCAGTTTTCAAAAATGTCTTCCTTGTCTGTGATCCATTCTATTCTCTTCTCTGAATTTCTTTTAAAGATGTCCAATGACCCTCTTTTGTTTCCCTTCTTGTTCTTCATTGGCATTTTTTTTTGGCTATCCTATCCCTATTCTCCCTTTCCCTCTTACTTTTCCATGGGAAAGAAAGGATGGAAAGAAGGAAGGAAGGAAGGAAGGAAGGAAGGAAGGAAGGAAGGAAGGAAGGAAGGAAGGAAGGAAGGAAGGAAGGAAGGAAGGAAGGAAGGGAGGGAGGGAGGGAGGGAGGAAGGAAGGAAGGAAGGAAGGAAGGAAGGAAGGAAGGAAGGAAGGAAGGAAGGAAGGAAGGAAGGAAGGAAGGAAGGAAGGAAGGAAGGAAGGAAGGAAGGAAGGGATGCAGAAGGAGAGACAGAAAGAAAGAAAGAAAGAAAGAAAGAAAGAAAGAAAGAAAGAAAGAAAGAAAGAAAGAAAGAAAGAAAGAAAGAAAGAAAGAAAGAAAGAAAGAAAGAAAAGAAGAAAGGAAGGAAAGAAGGAAGGAAGGAAGAAGGAGAGAAAGAAAGAGAGGAAGAAAGGAAGAAAGAGGGGAAGGAAAGAAGAAAGGAAGGAAGGAAGTAGGAGGGAAAGGGATAAGGAGGGAGGGGTAAAAGAAGGGAGGGCAGAGCAGGGGAGGGGGCAGTCAGAAGCAAAACATTTTTGAGGAGGGATAGGGTAAAAAGAAGGTATAAAATAGAGTAAATATCATAGAAGGGAATAGGATAGAGGGAAACAGTTAACAATAGTAATTGTGAAAAAACTTTTGAAGCAGAGGAAGGAAGGAAGGAAGAGAGAGCGAGGGAGGGAGGGAAGGAAGAAGAGAATGACATGGGCCTTAGGACATACTGAGGAATTAAGTCACTATTAAAGTTTAAACTGGCCAACTAGATATCAGGACAGACACACTCAAGGAGTAAGAAAGGCAAGTCGGCATGGCTACTACTTGGGGTGGTGCCAGTGGACAAAGATAACTCCAGAAGCCAGGCACACCACCCCTCATTCAAGTTTTTCCCACCGCACCCCCAAATGGAACTTTCCATTGTCAGTTAGTCACCCCATCTATCCCCTATAATGCTTTAACCTCCCTTCCATTCTGGTAGGAGACTGTTTCTGTGCCATTTCCTTTCCTTATGGTTTGACTTCCCTCTGGTTCACTTTCTCTAGTGCCCAAATAAAAGACCATACAGAGGAATATCTAAGGACCTCCACCACCTATTTCCCCCAGAAGGAGGGGAGAAGACATTTAAACAAATATGCATATAAAAAAACAAAACAAATTCTCATTTTGGCCATATTCAAAAATACTTTTTCCCTCTACATATTGCATTTGGAGGTTGGTAGCTTGGTTTTTATCAGTTTTCTGGAATGATAAATGGTCATTACATTGATCCAACTTCTTAAGTGTTTCCAAATTGTTTGTTTTTACTATGTTGTATATATTGTATAAATTGTTCACAGTTTTATTCACTTCACTCTACATCAGTTTGTATAAATCTTTCTATGTTTCTCTGAAATCCTTAATTTCATTATGTCTTTTAACACACTAATATTTCATTACATGCATACATTATAAGTTGGTCAGCCTTTCCCCAATTAATTGGTACCCCTGTTATTTCCATTTCTTTACCACTATGAAAAGAGCTGGTATAAATATTTTTGTACATATAGGCCCCTTTCTTATTTTTTTAGTTTCTTCAGGATATAGCCCTAGTAAAGGTTGAATACAAATCTTTAGGACTTTACATAGCAGCTTCCAATTTTTATTGGTAGAGATAATTTTCTCATTGTGATTTTTCTCTAGCAATTAAATCACAGGTCTAAACCAAATAGAGTAAATATAATCATGGCATGTTAAAAAAAAAAATGTGTAGGAAGTTCTTCTGGTTCTGCTCATCTCACTCATCATCAGTCCACGCAAGACCTTCCAGGTTTCTCTGAACTCCTCCTATTCATCGTTTCTTACAGTGCAATAGTATTCCATTACTCTTATAACATGAATAATGCAGAAATATGTTTAATGTTATTATATATATGTAAATATACATATACATACACACACACACACACACACACACACACATATATATATAACCCATATCAGATGACCTGCTGTCTAGGGGAGGGAGGGAGAAAAATCTGAAATTGGAAAGCTTGTATAAACAAAAGTTGAGAACTATCTTTACATGTTATGGGGAAAAAATAAAATACTTTATTAAAAAAATGTGTAGGGCCATGTGTGAAAAACTGAAATGAAGGAGAAAAAATTGTATAATTCCTCTCCTCAAAATGGTTAAAATACAGTTTCAAAGTTAGAACTGAAAACAAATAACAACTAAACATTTTAGAATACAAATTTTTTGAAATTAAACAGAATGGAACAATAAATTTGGAGAGAGAATAATTATTGGTA
This sequence comes from Dromiciops gliroides, assembly GCF_019393635.1. Classification (NCBI taxonomy): domain Eukaryota; kingdom Metazoa; phylum Chordata; class Mammalia; order Microbiotheria; family Microbiotheriidae; genus Dromiciops; species Dromiciops gliroides. The sequence goes on from NC_057861.1 coordinate 100,065,317, forward strand.
ATTGGGGTGTAGAGATTACAAAAAGGTCTTGTAAAAGAGTTGGCCTTTGGGGGGGAAAAGTGAAAGACTGCAAAAAGTCACATTACAAAGATCAGAATTTATGAAAAATCCATTCCAAGTATGAGGGCATTCTGGACAAATACACAGAAATTGGAGAGTATTGGAAATAATCAGCCAATTGATAATATTTTCATTTAGTGAGCATATAAAATATTAGACAAGGAATAGTGTAAAAAAAGTTTTAAAAATATTTGTTTGGAGCCTTTAATGCCAAGATAAGTATTTTATTCTTGATTGATCAGACAACAGAGAAGTCTTAAAGTTCCTGAGCAAAATGGCAGATGTAATTACTGATGTGGGCTGCATTTAGGGTGATTAAATTGATTGAGAGGCATCCCAAAAGAATTACGAGACTCAGTGACTCCGTTTCCTAAGTTTTATTGAAAGACTGTTGACCACAAGGAGAGAACCAGAAGAAATATAGAAAGGTATCTCTGGAATAAGGAAAGAAAAGACAGTTATATTTATAGTATGGATGAATTGATTATAAGTCTCATTATAATAATCTTCACCTTAGGGAGGTACATGGGAGGGTTTATCCTAATTTGGAGTTCTGGGGGGCTTGTACCTTTTTCTGTGGAGGTATGTTTTTGTGGTCTGTATATCATAAAGTGAATCTGGGGACAAATTTGGCCTTTTCTATACATGTCACCTTTTCATTCCCATGCCTTGTTTCAAAATGTTTTCATTTATCAGTTAGAATTTCTATGTCCTGTCTGTGTACTATCGTTATAGTAAAGATCTCTGTGACCTGCCTCTTTATATTCTTGTTATGAGTGCTGATTAATGTGGGTAATGAGAACCTAGACCTTGACTTTTATTAATGAAACCTCAAGTCTTAAGGTATCCATTAACTGGGGTCTGAATCCCACTTAGAGCTCAGATCTAAATTAGAGCTTGGGTCTTAGGTTTTTCTGTGAAGCCCCTTTTTGCCTCCTACATCAATTACCTTTGGACATTAGGAAAATTACTTTGATAGTAGTGTAAAGAATGCATTTCAGAGAAGAGAATTGAGGCAAAAGTATTAGCCAGGAAGCCATGATAATAACCCAAATGGAGATGGATGGTAGAAATGTTTTGGAGCTAGAACAGACAAGATTTGGAAACTGATTCGATGGGGGAGGAGAGGGAATAAGGTGTTTCATTTGAAATTTTATGGGGGTGCCTATCTCTGTCCCAAGTTTTAGGGAATTTAGCTGAGGTTTCTAATATGTTGTTACTTACAAATTAGACGCTGTAGCATCAGTTTGGGGCATTAAGCATTAAGGATGATACCATAGACAAATTAGAAGAGGAAAGAATAGTTTACCTCTCAGATCAATGGAGAAGAGGAGAATTTATGACCAAACAAGAAATAAAGAATATTATGAAATACAAAAGGGATCATTCTGAATACATTAAATTCACAAGGTTTTGTACAAAGAGAAGCAATGCAACCAAGATGAGAAGGAAAGCAGAAAACTGGGAAACAATTTTTACAGCCAATGTTTCTGATAAAGGTCTCATTTCTAAAAGAGAGAATTGAATCAAATTCATAAGAATACAAGTCATTCCCCAATTAATAAATGTTCAAAGGATATAAATAGGCAGTTTTCAGATGAAGAAATTAAAGGTATCTATTGCCATATGAAAAAAATGCTCTAAATCACTATATATTAGAGAAATACAATTCAAAACAACTCTGAAGTAACACCTATCAGATTGGCTAATATAAAAAATGAAAATAATAAATGTTGGAGAAATTGTGGAAAAATTGAAGCAATAATTCATTGTTGGTGGAGTTGTGAACTGATCCAACCATTCTGGAAAGCAATTTGGAACTATGCCCAAAGGGCTATAAAACTCTGCATACCCTTTGATACAGCAATACCACTACTAGGTCTGTATTGCAAAAAGATCATAAAAAAAGGGAAAAGGACCCACATGTACACATATTTCTAGCAGCTCTCTTTGTGTTGGAAAAAATTGGAAATTGAGGGGATATCCATCAATTGCAGAATGACTCAACAAGTTAGGGAATATGAATGTAATGGAATAGTATTGTACTGTAAGAAATGTTGACCAGGAAGATTTCAGAAAAACCTGGAAAGACTAAAGTGGACTGATGCTGAGTGAAGTGAGTGGAACCAGGAGAACATTGTACACAGTAACAGCAACATTGTGTGATGATCAGCTGTGACAGATTTAGGTTTTCTCTGCAATACAATGATCAATACAATTCAAAAGGACTCATGATGAATGTTGACAACTATCTTTATATCTAACCGGAAAAAATAAAATACTAAGATTGAAAATAAAAGAAGTTAGGTGAAGGGGCAGGTTTGAGAGAAAGATGATATGTGGAACAAGTAAAATTTGAGGGACTGATGAGACACATCCTAAAGATAGCTCAACAGTTCTGCTGTGGCTCAGTTTCACTCAGCACATGGTTCTGAGAATGAACTGGTATAACAGATTAGTAAGCAATTGGAAAAGATCCTATATACCTGGAAGATAAGATAAAAGTAATTTGGACATTCATTCATTCATTAATTCATTCAATAAGCATTTATCAAGACCCTATGATTGGCACTGAAGGACATACTAAATTTAGCTAACAATCAAAGATGCAAAAATATAGATTAATTAAAATATATGGTATTATAAGACAGTATCAAGAATATATAGAGTGTTTTAAAGTTTGCAAAGCACTGGACAAATATTTCATTTGATCCTTACAATAATTCTAGGATATAGGTACTATGATTATTGCATTTTACAGATGAAGAACTGAGACAGGCAAAGATTCATTGACTTGCCCACAGTTATATAGCCAGTAAATGAAGAAGAAAGAATTCAAATTTAGGTCTTTCGGACTCTAATTCTAGCTCTCTAGGTATAATGGCACCTTCCTGCCTTAAGTTTAGAGAACTATAAAACAAGATTCTATGTGAGGTCCAAGGGGAAAGATACTTCCATGGGGATCAGAGAAGCTTTAAGGGAGACAAAATTTGAATTGGATGTTACAGGATATGTAGGAATGCCAGAAAAAGGGAAGAGTATGAACAAAGGCATGGAGGTCAAGGTGGGGTCACAGTGTCTATTCCTGGAGTACAACATAATTCAGATTGCCTGGAGAGTAGCTATTATGAAAGCAAACAAATTTAAAGATGCAAAAAGGTGGATTCCTGCCAGATTGGGCAGGGCCTTGAACTGCAAAGATGTATGAATTTCACAGGTAGCTAGGTGGCCCACCCACCCTGGAGTCAGGAGGACCTGAGTTCAAATCTGGCATCAAACATTAACACTTACTAGCTGTGCGACCCTAGGCTAGTCACTTAACCCCAATTGCCTCATCCAAAAAAAAAAAAAGATGTATACATTTCATTGAATTATAGGACTCTAAGGGACCTGTTCATTTTGTTATCCTCTCCATGATGCCAATAACATGCTATTTATCATATAAAACTGACTTCTATTCACCATAAAATCATAGTCTAATAAAGCTAAATAGATCTTTTTTTATTCCTATGATTTTGTCAGGATAAGGAAATCCATTGTAGAAAGTCGATCCACCAATACAGAGCAAGCACTCTATTAATTCATAGTCATATAAAATTGCTTGAGTTCACTTAGAATTTGTTATGTACCTGTGGTCATAGATTCGGTTTGTGTCAGAGGAAGGACTTGAACACAGGTCTGTTTGATTCCAAGACCAGCTCTCTATCCATTTAACTGTACTGTCTTTCCCTTAAGAGATCTTAAAGATAATTAAATCCAGTTCCTACATCTGATTTTATTGAGAAGAAAATTCAGGAGACCCATAATGTATAATAGACCACACTATTTAGTAGGAAAGTTGAGACTAGACAAAACAGATCTCTAACTTAATGACTAGGATTTTACTCCGTTGTATAACGAGGTTTTTTATTTCTTTTTAAGATATAACACATGCATATATATGTGCTTTATACACATATGCATATATGTACTCAATACTTTGTTCTTAATTCTTTTCTTTAAAATATATGGGGGCAGCTAGGTGGCGCAGTGGATAGAGCACCGGCCCTGGAGTCAGGAGGACCTGAGTTCAAAGCTGGCCTCAGACACTTAACACTTACTAGCTGTGTGACCCTGGGCAAGTCACTTAACCCCAATTGCCTCACCAAAAAAACAAAAAACAAAAACAAAAACAAAATATATGTTAACATCATGTAAATCTTGGCAAAAAAAAAAAAAAAAGAATAAAATGCTGGAAAGAGCAGCTTTATATAGGAAGGACAAAGCAGTCCTTTGAGTTGAAAATTCATTTTAGATTACTATATTCTCAGCTAATAAACTTGTAGAAATTTAAAAACTTGAAATCTGTCTTTACTTGCCAAATGCAAACAGCTGGCCTCAATGCTCCACCCCAACAAGCTCAATTGTTGTCTTACTGAATTGTGAACAGCTCTTTGGCAGTACAGGTCCCAGATAGTTTCAATCTTATTCTTCACTTATCTATTGTTAATGTATCCTCCCAACATCAGAATATTATGAGTCCAGGTAAGGATTTGCTTAGAACATCTAAATTGTTGGATTCAAAGTGAACATACTCTCTCCTTTCATTAGCTAAGGAAATACATGACTCAACAGTTAAGATTTCACAAGGTTTACCGGGTTGTAGAATTCCTTTCTTGAAAATGTCCAGAGTTGTGTCATAGCCAGCTCAAACTGAAAGTTTATTATTAAATTTTCAGTTTGAGCATTCACATTATATAAATTGACAAATGCTACATATCAGAGCTTGATTTATCAGGAGTTTTTTGTTTGTAGTTTAGCTAAGACTTAAGAAAGTCTGGCAAAATAACTGGAAAATATCAAAGCAGATTAAAAGTGATATGCATTTCTTCTCAGTCAGTCAGTTGTTAAAATTTTACTCAGAAGGGCAGCTATGTGGCACAGTAGATAAAGCACCAGCCCTGGATTCAGGAGGACCTGAATTCAAATCTGGCCTCAGACACTTGACACTTACTGGCTATGTGACCCTGAGCAGGTCACTTAACCCTCATTGCCCTGCAAAAAAAGAAAAAAAAAATTGTTCAGAATACTACTTCATTCAAACCTAAAAGCAGTCAAAACATACATGATGTGATTCTTTCATTCATTTATTCAATGAAGATTTATTGGATAGATGAAAAATTATTTATTGAATTTTTACCATATACCAAGCATTGTGCTACGTGTTGGGGATATAAGTAGAAAAAAAGTAAGCCAATCCCTGTTCTCAAGGAGTTTACATACTATTTGGGAAAGGCAACATGTGAATAGAAAGTTCTGGAATTCCTAAGGCTGAAGCAGTGGTACAGATGATAAGAAATATGAGTACTTACGTCTAATAGCAGTACCAGGGGAATTCATGGCAAAGATAGAGCATAGGCTAAGGCCTGGAGGACTCTGGGAAGTAATTGCAGGGCAGACAGTAATATATGATATTTCTCTATTTTATCTGAAGGAAAATTTATTAACTCCCATCTCAACAAAGGGCAAGGGAAGGGAAGGAAGAAGGATGCCCAAGGTGATTGCTGATCTTCCAGCTGCCCCTGAGTTGTGGGAAAAAACAAGTGCCAGGTCTCAAAGAAAATACAAATAAAAAGAAGGCAGGCTGCCTTACAAATTGTAAGGATTGGAATGATGCCACCTGTTGGAGACTTACTGTAGAAAGCTCCACCATGAGGAGAAGGCCTCTGAGGGCAAGACCATGTGGCTTTTCTTTGGCATCAGGAAGTGATGTTGGCTTGGGGGAGGAAGAGAGGGTAAGGCTGGGGCTCTTGCTCTTTTTCACCAGGACTCCTGTGGAGAGCAAAGCAGGAGAACTGTAGCTCCCCAAGAAAGATAGAGGAATCTAAGCCTTTCTCTCTCTCTTTACCAAATTCTTATTCTCCTTAATAAATGCTTAAAAGTCTAACTCTTGCTAAAGCTTATAATTTATTGGCAACCACTCATTAGATATTTTAGACAGTATAGCTAGAATTTTACCCCCTTACAAAATTCTCTTATGCTATGACAGACAATATGATATACTGAATAGAGAGCTAGCCTCAGAACCAATAAAATTTGCATTCAGTTCCAGCCTCTGACACATACAGGCTATATGATTCTGGTCCTGGCCCTTAATCTCTCAATGCTCTAAACCAGTAGCATCAAACTCAAATGGAAATGGATCTCTGCTGATAGCATGTTAACTTAGAAAAACCATACTGGTAATTATACCACTGCTCTGAGCAACTACTAAAGCTATAACTTTCAGAGAAGGTGCTGACATGAACTGGTAGAGAAGATTTCCTCATTTGGGAATTTCCTATATCAATAGAGCCATAGGTCTAGTCCCTATGTCTATTCTGCAATATGTTAGACAAATTTAAACATGTTAACACATTAGTAAGAATATTCTGTAGTTCATTGGGGACTGGTCTTTAAGTCACATAAACTAAGAGGTGTGGTTATCAAACTTTTTTTGGTTTCAGAATTTCTTTATTGTCTTAAAAATTATTGATGACCCCTTTACACTCTTAAAAATTTTTGATAATCCTCAAAAATATTTATCTATGTGGGTTACATTTATGGAAATTTAATGTGTTATAAATTAAAACTGATATTTTAAAAATATTCATTCTAATTCATTTAAAACCATGAATAATAGAATCATTACATGTTAACATAAATAACTATTTTGCAAAACAAAAAAAGTGAGTAGTATGATGCTGTTTTACATATTTCTGCAAATCTCTAATACTTCATTCAATAGAAAACAGCTAGAGACTTAAATCAGCTTCTGTATTCGATCTGCTGTGATATGTTATTTTGGTTGAAGTATATAAAGAAAATCTGACTTCACATAGATATGTAGTTAGAAAAGGGAGTTGTTATTTTGGCCTTGTAGATTCCCTGAAAAAGTTCTTGGGAACCGCAGCTTTTTTAGACCAAACTATGAGAATCATGAACTTAGAATCAAGTTCTGCCTGGGGCAGAACTGGCTGTGTGATACTAGCAAACCCCTTAATTTTTCAGTGCCCCCAAGAAAACTCTGTAAAATTAGAAGTTGCAAAACCTGTTCTGATCAGCAATTCAGTAGACTGAAGGATTTTCCATTTTAAGGGTTCCTTATATTGATGAAATTACAAATCTGAAGGAATTGCCCAACAAAACAAACAAACAATGTAGGCTCTACTTTGGAGCATTTGCTATGTCAGTCTTTAGGAACTGACATGGCAGGTGATTAATTACAACAGTTACAGATGCCTACACTGAGTGAGCAGTAGCACAATCTTGACAAATGAAGGCCCAGATATTCCAAAGAGATGCTTCTTAAATTTGGGCTTCATGAGTAAAAGCAGTGTCCAAAACAATGGAACCAATGATCCTGTCATGCTCCATTTTGACATGACCAAATCTGGAGTTTTGTGTGCAATTCTGCAAAGCAAATTTGGGGAAGCACTATGACAAGGTGAAGTATAGTGACCAGAGACACCAAGACACTGAGAGAGGTATTCTAAGATCATTTTTCAAAATTAGTGCTTTCCCTTCTCAAATCACCATGTTTTCTGCATACATGTTATCCTTGTACTCACAAATCACTACTATAGAGCTGGGAAGGATTTCAAAAGCCCTTCTTCCCTCATTTGACAGATGAGGAAATTATGGCCCAAAAAGACTAATTGACTTCCAAGATTACACAGGTATTTAAGTATCAGGAGACAGGATTTGAACCTAGATCCTCTGACCCCAAAACCAATGTTCTTTCTGGTGTACCATGCTGAGAATTTATGTAACTCTTTGGTCCTGATGAAAAGCAGGTTGATTTTTTGCTTTTGTATCTCAAAAGCCCAGGATAGTAAATTGTATAAAGTAGGTGCTCTTAAAATGCTTAAATTGAATTGAAGAATGTACATTAAAGCAAACCTTTTTGCAAAGCTTTGAAGTACTCTAAAATTGTCAGGCTACAGAAACTTACACTTCTAGGCACCATAGTTGAGAGAGACTATATCACGTACAGCCATACACACCAGGGTCCCTCTTTTCCATATCCATTTTATTATCCTGTTTCCTGTGGGATTTGAATAACAAGGGAGGAAATTTTCCACAGCATCTATTCTATAGGAGCTAAGATGATGTCTAGTGGTCATGCTTCTCACCCCCAATGTTTGTCTTGTTCATTTGTTCCATTTCCTGCTCCTAATGATGCTATTTTGCCTCTTTCTGAAAGCACCTATTTTCTGTATCACCTCAGCTACTCTTTTCTCATCCAAATATGCAAACCTCCCCTCCTGGCTAGGTTTCCAAACAGGAAAAACTCCATGTTTCCTTCTTATATTTATTTCCCATCTATATTGAAAACAGTAATTTGACTTCACACAGTTCCAGTCATTTAAAGTATAGTGGACTTGAGATAGGAGAGCAATTTCCATTCACAGCATAATGCAATGGAAATGATTAGAGACAAATGAGATTTCAATTGTTTTCAATTGTTTTTAGAGCTTTCTCTATGAAGTTCCCATGTGTTATTGGCTGCTGCTGAACACTATGAGATGTAGATAGCCTTGCATACCCTCAAAGAGGGATAGCTCCAGTATTGTTCAGCAGAACTGGGAAACAAGGATGCAGGTGCCTTCACTTCATCACTAACAGGCACATGAAGGCCTTTGCACTGCAATGCACATACTGTAAAGTCTGACTCCCCCTGCAAAGGTGAGAACATCCCTCAGGGAGAGTTCCATGTATTGAAGTTAAAAATAATCTCGATAGCCTCATTAATGGAAAATTCTTAGCAGGCACCAAAATAAATTGAATTCCATGTCAAACAAGTTCATTTCTGACTTCAGGACCCACCCTTTATGAGAGTAGATCAGAGAAGATAAGAGTTGGAAAGGACGTGAGATCATCAAGTCTAAATAGCTTGTTTCGAAGGGCCATAAAGGCTAAGTAAAATAACCAAGGTCACACAAATACTTAATGGTAGAGTGTGTTGTACAAAAAGTATGAATTTAACTGGTTGCAGTTAAAAGCTTTTAGGGGCACGTGATGTGAGTTTGAAGTCCTACCTCCATGCAGGTGGCCCAGTTCTTCCAGCCCCATCAACTTTCAACTTCCTATATCTACTGTTGTCCTCACTATATTCCATGAAAGCTACAAGACAATCAGCTCACACATGCCCATCAGCAGGAGAGATTCCTATTTAGTTTCTTCATTCTATTCCCCTTCATTAACCTCTACATAATTTATAAGATGACCATAAAATAAAAGTAATCTAAAAGCTGTAATATTAAGGGGGGGTGGACTGCATCTATTTGTGACAGGGTTTTATTAAGAAAGGATATGTAATGGAAAGAATATTCAAAGAATTTGGACATCAGATGATCTGAATTCAAGTGACCTCAAAATCTCTTACCCCTTTTGTGCCTCATTTCCCTCATTCGAAGTACTGTTTTGTAGTTGCCAAGGAGACTCGGGTGTTTAAGAGAATGATAATTTCAACCAAAAATCTTTCTATGTCCCCCTTTCCAACACCGAGGGATTGATAAGTTTTCTACTTCTCATTTTAGATCAGTATTGAAGACAAAATTAGAAGACAGGAAAAGGAAGGAAACAGGAGAGGTGTAGCAAGAATAATAGCTGAAAATAGGTGGAACAGTGGATAGAAAACTGGTCCTGGAGTGGGGAAGACTGAGTTTAAATCTATCCTCAAACTGTAGCTGTGTAACCTTGGGCAAGTCACTTCACCACTGTCTATTTCCTTATCCATAAAATGGGAATAATAATAGCATCTACTTTTTAGGATTGTTATGAAGATCACATGAGAAGATATTTGTTTTTTTAAAGCACTTAGCATAGTCCCTGGCACATATTAAGCACTATATAAATGTTATCCATTATTATTTTTTGCTTTATTTTTTTAATTTGATTTAATTTTTTAAAGTAATAAACATTTTACTTGTAGTTTTAGGTTCCATTTTTATCCCTTCTTTCCTCCCTCCCCTCTCTGCTCCCTGAGGCAGTAAGAAATCAGATGTGAGTTATATGTGTACAATTATATGAAATATTACCATATTAGTAATTTTATATAAGAAAACTTCAATAAATGAAAAAATGAAAGAAAGTTTAAAATATTAATATTATTGTTTTAATCTATATGTATCACTATACAGATCAAGAGGAAAGGGCAAAAGGGCCCTGTCCTTTGGCAAGCCAGGCTAGGATTGGTTTCACCCTTTTTGTCCATGGTCCCCTTGCAGCAGTCAAGTTCCCATGATGGTACTGATGGAACCAATATCTCTAAATTTTCAGACTCACTCATTTGTTCAGTCTAATGTTGGACTCTTCCATCTCAGGATTGCTAATTATTTGCCTGTCATTAGGTAAAGATAGACAATGCAGAGTTGAATCTCCCTGTTCTAGTAGCCACATGGAAGTGGTTACAAGAGAGCTGGGATGAACAACTAACCAACAAGAAACTACAAGTGTATTCACATGGTCTACAAATGGGAAGAGAAAAAAAAAGACAAGTGAGAGAGGATCATTACTGTCATGAGGATTTTTTTTTTATCCTTCATTTCCTTTTATTATTTTTTTATTATTTAGGGGGGTAGGTCAGGCCTGTTTCTCCTGGTTAGGCAGTTATTGATCTGGCTGAAAGTTGTCCCATAACATGTGAAAATTTGCTTAAGGCCTTAAACATTTCTCAGATAAGAAGCCAAAAATCTAGTCAAGGATTCCCAGATATTTAACTTGACGATGGTTGGTAGTTGTCTTTTGTAATCAAAGAGGACCAAAAAAAAAAAAAAAAGTGACTTTGCCCAGGGTCACACAGCTAGAAAGTGTCAAGTGTCTGAAGTCACATTTGAACTCAGGTCCTCCTGAATCCAGATTGATGCTTTATCCACTGCACCACCTAACTTATTTGTCTTTTAAGCTACTACAATTCTTCTTTGTTTATAGAGCACAGCACTTTCTTTAATGGGAGCACACAGTGCTGGAAGGTCTTGTGCCAATGTCTCCCATGTCTCACATTCAATTCCATAGTCCTTCAGGGTGACCTTGAGTAGCTTTGTAATTTGACTTGAGGAAGGATTCATCTGACTTCAACTCTATAGCCATGTAAATATCTCCTCTCGATCAGCCCATTCTGACCCCTCTAAAATTTATTTTAATCTATAATCTGTTTTAGTTTACCTATGGAGTCTGTTGAACTGGTTTTGTTTGCTTATAGGATGAATGAGATTATGATTCAGCCTAACTAAATTAGTTCAACTTTTATAACATTGAAGAAAGCATGGAACTATAAATGTTTTTTTTTAAACTTTGAAAGCCTAAAAGAATATATCAGATTACAATATGTAAAATAATTATTTCTCTGTCACCATAATGTGATTTTATCTATAGAAAGCTTCTTCAGAATCCTAATTTCTGTTCAGGATATTTTTTACCTCGTGAACTTTAATTTACTTAATTGAACCTTTATGTACTTAAACATAATAAAACTTAGGTTTTTATCTCTATAATTTCTGAATGATATTGGTTTGTTTTTCTTTTCTTTTCAGCAGCAATAACCTACAATGTGAACTCAAAGAAGAGAGAGTGATCCTATAATACTACCTTTCAAAAGTCCACAAGTATTAGCTCTTCCTCCTCAGTGATTAATAAAGGGGTTGTTTTGTTAATTTTCCCAAAAGGGTATTTTCCTAAAGTGCCCTTTATCCCTGCATATGTGGCTGATCAGGAGCATCAAAGGGCTTTGTCATACTAAAAGCACTTCCAAGGGCTGAGCTATTACTTATGTTTGGTCAGTATAAGCCAGGGAAGGTCTGCAAACACTCCATGCAACCCCTGGTTATGTATGGTTTTAACCAAGTTGGGTATGTCCAGAGAATCAAAAAACAAATATATGCTTGCCAAGGAACTATAAAGAATTAATTGTTATTTGAGGTTTTTATGCCTTGGTGAGCACTGGCCTGGGGATCCACAAACTGCAAGGCGCTCCACCCACTGGTTGTAGCCATTGCCAGGGCTCTGGCACCTCACATCATCACCACTCGCCTACGCCTAATGGCCCTGGCAAAATTATAATGATTAGAAGCCTAGTGAGGGCAGTCATGTGACTGTCAGAGCGGCCTTCCCATTGGCTGGGACTGTGGGGGGTGTTTCTAGGTTTGGGGGAGGAGAATGGGGCATTCTAGGTGGAAGCTGGAGAGCGACAGGCGTTCTGCTGAGTATTTTCAGCTGATTCCTGGGCAGTGGTATTTTTCAGGTATTATAATTTTCTTTTCCCTTGATCCTACTGATCCTGTTTGTGTTGTTTTTTTTTTAAGTTCGTTCTTGTTAAAATAAATCTTGTTCTGTTTTGAGGGAGGCTGCCGGTTTCCTTCCTTGCCCCAATATTGCGGCAAACCGATTAGCTAGCACTCCCCAATTAAAAATTGGTCCCCACAGTTTTGGGCAAGTCAACCAGGAGTTGATTAACCTAGTGAATGTCTTTAACCTCCCCCCCCCTTATTTGGCCACAAGCCAACTAACCTTGGGGACCTTCTTGCACCTCCCCCAAAAAAGCTGTAAAGAGAGGAAGGGATATGATTATAGTAGACCACGTGTTCAGAGGGATACCCATACATGTCCCTCTATTGGAGATGACCTGAGCTCAGAAACAGATTTAGACCAGTCTTTAGAATCAGATCAAGAGAAACTGCTCCCCCTACAGAATGTTACAGCCCACAGAGGATCACAGTGTAAAATATATAGCCCATTCAGTCCGAAGGATCTGTGTGCATGGAAGAAACTTATACCTAAGTTTGATCAGAATCCGAAGTCAGTAATTTCACAGTTAAGGTCTATATTTAATACATATCAACCCACTTGGGCCGATGTCACTTGTCTTATGGAAATTATACTATCCCCAAGTGAAATTGCAGATATTGTCACAGCAGGAAATTCCTTGGTGGCCTCTGGGGAAGCGCTAACAGAGTGGCCTCTCCAGGAGCCAAACTGGGATTATAATGATCCACAGCAATTCCAAGAATTAAAAAATGCTAGGGAAACACTACTGAAAGGAATGGAATCCTGTTCTAAGAAATCTGACAACTGGCAAAAGTTTTTAAAACTCGCTCAGGAGCCTAATGAACAACCTAATAGATTTTATGGTAGACTTTGTGAAGCTGCTAGGCAATTTACAAGACTGGACCCACTAAACTCAAGATTCCTATATTGTAAGGAATACATTCGTATATCAATCATTGCCAGAAATATGTAAATTTTTTATGACACAGTGTCCAGGCTGGAAAGATATGGCTGTAGAAAAGCTTAAAGAAATTGCCACCTATATCTTTGAGGCGAATGAAGACAATACGGCTAAGCAAAGCATTCTGGCACCAGCACTTTCAGGTCAGGCATTTAAAGGTCAGGACAAAACCCCTAAGGTGTGTCAGTACTGTGAAAAACAAGGACACTCATTGAGAGAATGTAGAATTAGAAAGCAAGAACTCAGGTGGGCAGTAACTGAGGGTCAGGATTATTTTTTCAGGAGAAACCAGAATAATTATGGAAATTTTTACCAGAAAGGAAACAACTAAGATAATTACAGACCTTATTACAACCAGAAACAGTATAATCGTAGACCCTATCAGGGAGGTACAGAAGGACAGAATCAGAATCAGGGTAACTCTAGAATCCCTCAGAGGGAGACACAGGACTGATGGTGTCCAGGGGAAGAGTGGAAAATAAATACAGAAAGCTTTACTTTTCTAGATCCTGAATTTTTGAACCCCCTTATACCAATCTATTCACCTCCCTAGAGTAACGAACCCCATGTGACCCTGAAAGTTGGGGACACGTATTACGATTGTCTGTTAGATACAGGAGCCTCTAAATCAGTTTTAGTGCGTAAACCAGACCCTAGATGCAATGCTATTGGATCTTTTAATGTGGTAGGAGTCTCAGGTAAGGCCCAAAGAGTGGCAGAATTAACCCCTTGCATAGTATCTATGGGGCCTTTAACTGTAGAACATTCATTTTTACTTATGCCCAATGCCCCTGTAAATTTATTAGGTAGTGATCTCCTTTGTAAACTTAGAGCAACCATATCTTGTGCTCCAGATGGGGCTGTCTCTCTGCGGTTGCCAGAGGATACTGTTCATTTACTACCAATTTTGACTGCAGATGTTCAAGGAGCAGTACAGGATACATCCAAAATCCCCTCTGACATTCCTGAGTCCCTATGGGCCTCATCCTCTACTGAAGTGGGGCTCCTTAAATCTGCTATGCCTGTTATTATTAAAGTTAAAGGGGGAGCACCTCCATTCATTCCGCAGTATCCATTGTCTAAAGAAGCTATAAAAGGGATCACCCCTATAATTGAGGCTCTGAAAAGTCAGGGTATTATTGTCCCATGCCATCATTCTCCATGTAATATTCCCATTTTGCCAGTTAAAAAACCCAAGCCTGGCCCAGATGGCAAACCTGTTTATCGTTTTGTACAAGATCTTAGAGCTATTAACAATTATGTTATTCCTAGACATGCTATAGTCCCTAGGCCTGCCACCATAGTTTCTTCAATTCCATGTGAGGCTACATGCTTCACAGTGGAAGACCTCTGCTCTGCCTTTTTCTCTATACCAGTGCATGAGGACTTCCAGTATTTATTTGCCTTTACTTGGAAAAATACACAGTGGACCTGGGCTAGACTCCCACAGTGTCCAGTTCCCCTGATGACATCTCAACCCTCCTGTGAAGACAAGATTTTAAGTACTTTAAATAGACATTTTTGTTTTTCCTTCTGTTACTATATACATCATCTGTAATATATATTTTCCCTTTCCTATATTGTTATTAGTATATTGTTAGCATTGGTTATGATATTCTGTTATTTTTTAAAATTTATTTATTGTTTATTGTTCCATCAAGGAAACACCCCATGTTTCTGGACGAAACAAAGGGGGGAATGTAAAGAATTAATTGTTATTTGAGGATTTTATGCCTCGGCGAGCACTGGCCTGGGGCTCCGCAAACCACACGGTGCTCCACCCACTGGTTGTAGCCATTGCCAGGGCTCTGGCACCTCACGTCATCACTACTCGCTGATGCCTACATGGGCCTGGCAAAATTATAATGATTGGAAGCCTAGTGAGGGCAGTCATGTGACTGTCAGAGTGACCTTCCCATTGGCTGGGACTGTGTGGGGTGTTTCTAGGTTTGGGGGAGGAGAATGGGGCATGCTAGGTGGAAGCTGGAGAGCGACAGGCATTCTGCTGAGTATTTTCAGCTGATTCCTGGGCAGTGGTATTTTTCAGGTATTATAATTTCCCTTTCCCCATTTTTATTTCCTTTCCCTTGATCCTACTGATCCTGTTTGTGTTTTTTTTTTTTAAGTTCATTCTTGTTAAAATAAATCTTGTTCTGTTTCAAGGGAGGCTGCCAGTTTCCTTCCTTGCCCCAATATTGCGGCAAACCGATTAGCTAGCACTCCCCAATTAAAAATTGGTCCCCACAGATCTCAATTGAAAACTGCCTTTGAGATAGAACAGCATCTAGAAATATTTCATGGTGCTCTTTGGAAACTGCACCTACTAACTTTCAGCAGTCTGAGAAAACTGTCAAGATCCCATGACCTCTGGCTTAAACAATTCTCAGAGAATGCAAAAGGGTTCAGAAGATAGAGTAAAGAATTCCATTGTCACTTTATAGCACAGTTTCATCAGGGTACAACTCCGGTATAAACTGCGCCCAAGACCTCAGGCACTTTTCAGGACAATATAGTGAAGCAAACTTTTTGGTGTTCTTTCTTTTTTCTTTTTCTTTCTTCCTTCCTTTCTTTTTTTTTTTTTTGGAGCAAACTTTCTCTAGGGACAAACAGTCAAAGGCAGAGTGAAAGTGAAAGCAACCCGGGTAATCAGACTCTCCAGAGCAGGCAATTGCCTTGCCATACAGGGCCTCATCTGGCTTTTCTCATCTCCAGCAAAAATTAACCTAGTTAGCAATCCAGCCCATGGACCAATTTAGAATCCCTAGACTGGAAACTTAGGCAAGTTCTGCTTTTATAAACTGGCTACAGGAAGTTTTTGGGAATATTAGCAGCAGCTTCTGGCTTCCTACCCCATATGTCACTTGCCCTGCATTCCTGACTATGGTAGCAAATACTATTCTCCAAGTTCTAATATAGCGGGAATTAGCCTCACCCTTCAATGATATCCTAAGCTATTTCAAAGACCCATGAAATTGATAGGAACCTTGCTGGAATGCCTCTGTATCACTACTTATATGCAGGGTTGGAAAAGTGATGATTTAGGCAGGAAAAGTTGGCACTCTTTAACCACATAGTGGACTGTCTAAGAGTAAATACATAACACCCCAAAACTGAAACCATCCCAATATCAACAAGTTTCGTGACCTACAAACAATCTGTAGCATTTCCTGGAATTTGCCTGCGATCATCACCATTTCACTGCACATCTATACGGATCATAGCTTGAGAGGCAAAAAGGCACTCAGATGCCAGCTAGTCCAATCCACTTTCTTTTATAGATCAGGAATCTAAACTTCAGAGAAGTTGAGTGATTTTAGTAAAGTTCTCATGACTATTAAGTGCCAGAGCCAGAATTTGAATCCAGATCTTATCTGAGAGTCAATGCTAATTGTTAATATTGCTAACATTATTACTAGTTAGTATCACTGTATGCAAACCTTGAAATATGTATATATGTATATTATATATGTACACATATATTTTCATATATATCCACACCTCCACACATATCTACATGCATATACATATATGTATGTATATATATGCATATATGTATACTATATACCTGTATACATATATAAAACAAATGTGATTTCTTTCCAAAGAAATCACCTGCAGCAGAGTGAAGCCATATAACCTCAGGGGAGGAGATGCTGATGCACAAAGCTACCTTTGGGCTACATTAGCACTATGTTGAAGAAACCTTATACTCAGTCATGGTCCATACTGACCACCACAATCATAAGGAGCTACAGACTCAATGAGAGACAGATGCAGTAAGCCTTTGACATATACTGGCTGTTTGACCCTGAGCAAGTTTCTCAATCTCTATGTGCTCTTCACATTAGCCAGGCTGGTCTCCTCCTTAACATTGCCCTTGTCAGGGGCAGCTAGGTGGCACAGTGGAAAAAGCACCAACCCTGAATTCAGGAGTACCTGAGTTCAAATCTGGCCTCAGACACTTGACACTTACTAGCTGTGTGACCCTGAGCAAGTCACTTAACCCTCATTGCCCCACCAAAACAAAACAAAACAAAATTTCCCTTTTCAAACTGTTTTGGCTCGTACCAATCCTTCTGCCCACAACATCCCCACACTCACCCAAATCCTTACCATTTTTCAAGACCTAGCTTGAACCAACTATTTTCCTCTCCCCTAACCCAATTCTGCCAGACCACTGTGGTCTTTTGCCTCCTCTGATCTCCATCCCTGATTAACTACCCTACTCATTGAGGTCTTGGCACACATAGACATGCATAGCTATTTATATTTGCATGTATCTCTGTTTTTTTATTATTATAACACTGTGGCAGGTTCTGTGCCTCAGGTTCATTTGTTTCTTTGGCACATGGTAGGCACTTGACACATGGGGCCCTACTGATGACCCTTACCTTCCCAAATTGGTCTGTAATTTTCTATTTTTAGCACCAATACTAGCCTGACCTAAGGAATCTTCCTAAGAAGAGGGATAATGTCTGAGTCCCTGGCCAGACAAATGAGGAAGCTGGATAAACCCTAAAGAGGTATATGTTAGGATTCTTTCTCAGGTATAGGATAAACTACATGGCTAGGGGTGTTTATTCCAACTGTGAGATTTTGTCATTCTTTGATCAGTTGAGACATTAGCAGATAGGAGTGGAAGGTGGTGATTGTGAATGAGAATGGAAAATGGAACACTGGGTATAATTGTCAGCCATGAGAGAATACATGGCAAGATTCCTATCAGTTCTGATTCCTTTTGATTAATTTCTAGTTCCTACTCTTAACCCCTGTGTAAAACATCCTTTGAATATGGTACCTTATACCTGCATTGCTGTATCTACTGTCCTGATTTTCCTCTGCTCCCAATCCTGCTCTAGAAGGATATTAGGATATAATGTGGCCTTCAAGATGACCACATCCCTTTCAGTGTATGATCTCTGATATGCCCTGATGCCCTGATCTCTGATATGCCCTGATGAATGTCTCTAAAAGCCCCATTTCTTCCAGTCCACAACAATGTGGCAGAGTAAAAATATGACTGAAATAAGGTTCAGAAAGGCCTAGATTGAAATTCTAGCCATACCACTTGTGTGAGTCCTTGGCAGTTACTTAATCTCTCTGGCCTCCATTTCATCATTAAAAACATAAATATGTAGGTCTCAAAGATTTTTAAGGTCATTTCTAGCTCTAAATCCTGTTATTTGAAAAACTTGCAAACATCCCTCAGATACTAAAACAATTGGAGAAAATTATTCAGAGACATAGTTAAAATCCTCTATGGAAAACTGATAGGAAAATATGAAGAATTGCAAAGGGTGGAAAGATGGGAGGAGATTGCAGTGTGATCATTGATAGAGGGAGGATCTGAGGAAACACTGATGAAACCAACTTAAATGATTTTCCAAATATCAAGAATAAGAGATTACAGATAATGAGATTACATATTTGTGCAATTAATTTAGTTTTTGCTAATTGAATTCACATCTGTTATATAATTTTATTATCAAACTATCTCCAACCTGTAGCACAGTACTAGGCAGGACATATATTACTCTGTCCATTGGACAGATGAAAATCACAGAGAGAGTAAGGAGACTGCCTGAAGTAACACAGTGAGTCATGCATGAGTTGGGAATAACATATGTGTTGTTTCATTCCTTGCCTATGATTTTCTTTCACTTTACAAGACATTTTGTGCAGAGGAGACAAACACATTAGAAAAAGGATTAGCAAGCAATACAAGATAGTATACTGTGATCTATAAAATTTCTAATATGTTTACTCCCATGGTGTTTTTTTTTTCCCTTCATCTGACCCTTTAAAAGATAGTTGTTCCTGAATCATTGCCACTTCATTCATTAAAATGTCTTTTAGGACTATTAAACTCCACCCCTCCCCCAAGTGAGGCAGAACATCCCTTTCTTAGTCTTTCAAAGGAAGGGATTGGAGAGATAATCTCTGAGCCCCATCCTCCAAATGTTGCTGCCACTTTCACCAGGAGAAGCTATGTGGCACAATGGATAGAGCTTCCAGGCCTGGAGTCAGGAAGACCGCAATTAATATCTGACCTTAGACACTTACTAGCTGTGTGACCCTGGGCAAGCCATTTAACATTGTTTGCCTTAGTTTAATAAGTTAAATAAAACCCCCAAAGGGGTAACAGAGAGTTGGACACTACTGAAGAAATTGAATCACAACCTTCACAACCCTCCCACCAACATTCTAGGCTTCCATAATAACACTTGTGTAATTCTGGGTTGTTATTTTGTGTTTTTTAATGGGGCAAGATGTTTATTGTTTAAAAGAACAGATTAATTAGTATGCTAACATTTTAAAACTAGAAGGAATTTGAGAGATTCCATGCCTTCATTTAAGGAACTAATGAAAATGAGGTCCAGGAATGTGAAGTAATTTGTATAAGATCCCATGGCAGGTTAATAAGAGGACAGGCCCAAATACTCTGATTCCTAGTCCAGTGATTTATTATAATGCCGATCCAAGACCAGAAAGGGTTGTACTCTCTTCTAACTTCCAACACAATCAATCAATGGGCACTTACCAACCTACTGGGCACCAGGCATTATGATAAGTACTAAGATTATATAGAGAAAAGCAAAAACAATCCCTCACCTCTAAGAACTTGCAGTCTAGCCATGGGAGACAACACAGGCATATGCAGGACTGTACAAATGTAAACAAAAATAGATGAAAGGTGAGATGGGGTGGGGATGAGGCTAAGAAGCAAAAGCAGTTAGGGAGGGGAGAGTCAGAAAAAAGCTACCTTTCTGAGCAGTAGGCAATTGATAAATGCTTGTTGACTTGCTTTGAACTCTCCAAGTTTCCCTAGGCTGCTGGAGCTTAACAAAGTCCTTCCTAAGTGACTGCTGTCTACAATTCATTACTTAGATAGCTTTCAGTAGGGATGGGGACTGGACTTTTAATCTAAAGGTCCTTCATTATTTCCAGGACTCTAATAGTTTGGTGAGTCACCCAATTAACACTCTGTATATTAAATTTTGGCCCTCACGGAATCCACTGGTATAGAGAATTCCCTTGTAAGAAAATTCCCTTCCTAATTCAGTTCAACACCTTGTCTTAAGCATATAATTTTAGGGTGCTGCCTTGAGAACTGAGAAATGATGTGAGATGCCCAGGGTCACATAGCCAGTCTGTGCGCCAGCCAGGTCATGTTGGCTCTGATGTCAGCTTTCAATACACTATGTCCCAATGCCACATTAGGTTTATCCTGCCTGTATTAACTGTACCCTATGCAGCCCCTCTACATTTGACCTTCCTACCTTTCCTGTCATTACTAAGGGTACCACCATCCTCCTAGTTACCCAGGCTCTCCGTCTAGGTGTAATCTACATCTCCTCATTCTCTCTCACTCTCTACATCCAATCTCTTGCCAAATCCATTCAGATGTTTAGAAATGCTTTCAAATCTTCATTTGAGACATCTCTCTTATAAGCCCTCTTCCCTCCTCTAATACTATAATTGCCTTATTCCATCACCTCACACCTGAATGATTAAAATAACCTGTTGGTTGGTCTCATTGTCTCACGTCTCTACCCAGTCTATCCTCCACCCAGCTGTCAAATTGATCTTACTATATCACCCTCCCCCCACCCCCATTCAATAAAACCAAATAGCTCCCTATTGCCTTCAGGATCATATATAAAATCTTATGTTCAGCTTTTAAATTTTTTCATGTTCTAGCCTTTTAAAAAAATTATAAATATTTACTACTTAAAGTTTTGAGTTGCAAATTCTATGCCTCCCTCTTTCCCTTTCCGTCCTCCTCCCTGAGGCAGTAAGCAATCAGATATCAGATTTATACATATATAAATATGTAAAACATTTCCATATTATTTCCAATTTATTTCATACATATTGCAAAGATTAAAAATTTAAGAGGCAGTTTATGGGTGATTTAATAATTTTATTAATAAGGCTGACAGGTTATTAATAAAAGCATAGTAATTTGACCATCTCTCAGACCAAAGATGATCATGGCACTGGGACTCACCACTTATATACTCTTGAAATAGTAGGTGGTTCATCAAACAGCAATCATATCTAATGGCTAATATAATTCGGAGGCAGGCTATATTAAAATGAAGAGTTACACCAGACCACCCCAGCCTTGGGCTATCAATTCAAAGAATGTATACCCTTTTCAATGAATAAGCCCTTCCTGGACAGAAAGGCCTTCCTATCTAGACGAAAACAAATCTGTCTTCACCCAAGCTTTAGTAGAACACAATAAAATTCCCTATCTTAGATTCCTTGCAAGCTTGGGTCTGACCAAGATGAACAAATTCAATTTAGTTTTATTATCAAGGAAAAATTGGACCTCTGAAAGTCAGTGCTTTGGAAGAAGGGAGGAAAGTTCTGAATCTCCTCAAGACATTGATTATTATTACTTTTTTTTGCAGGGCAATGAGGGTTAAGTGACTTGCCCAGGGTCACACAGCTAGTAAGCATCAAGTGTCTGAGCCAGATTTGAACTCAAGTCCTCCTGAATCCAAGGCCAATGCTTTATCTACTGTGCCACCTAGCTGCCCCCTTGATTATTAATGATCACTTTTCACAATATCTTGTTTGTACATAATCACTTGAATTTTATCTTCCTCATTAGATTGTAAGCTGCTTGAGAACAGGGACTGTTTTTACCTTTCTTTGTATCCCCAGAACTTAGCACAGTGTCTGGGACAAAGTAGGAACTTAATTAATGCTTGCTGACTAACTGACAACCATATGTATA
The DNA here is from genome assembly GCF_019393635.1 of Dromiciops gliroides. Classification (NCBI taxonomy): domain Eukaryota; kingdom Metazoa; phylum Chordata; class Mammalia; order Microbiotheria; family Microbiotheriidae; genus Dromiciops; species Dromiciops gliroides. The sequence continues at coordinate 100,087,372 of NC_057861.1, forward strand.
ATCACTCCCTCTGATTTGTACTTGGCATAATCTGTAGGTCCCAGAATTCATTTATCTCTATTAATGCTTCCATTATCCTTCTGTCCCTCCCTCCATCAGAGGGAATAGGCACAGAGCAAAGGATAGCAACAATCATACTTAATTGTATCATGTAATCAGGGAATATTGGAGCCAAAAGAGACCTTTGCGATCCTAGTCCCATAGAAGCAGGAGATTCAGAGCTGAATGGGACATAAGATCTCATCTAACCAAATACCCTTATTGAACACATAAGATACCTTGCACCTAGGGAAGTGAAGTGATACCCCAAAAATTTAAAGCTGGGCAGGACTAGCACTCAAATAGGAAAATAATAAGAAAGTTGAAAGGGACTTTGAAGGTCATCTAATTCAAACCTATCCAAGTCTGTAAAACTATCCATGATATCTCTGACAAATCTTTATGTTGCTTCTGCTTGAAGACTTCCAGTTCTAAGAAACTCACTACCTCCTGAGGCATCACCTTCTATTTTTTTGAACAGCTCTAATTATTAGAAAAGGTCTTCATTGCATTGACCACAAATCTGTCTCTCCATAACCCAATGGTTAGATCTTCTTTCCTTTGGGGCTAAGCAAAGTAAGTCTAATCCCTCTCCCATATGACACTCCAAAGCTTTAAAAGCAGTTATCATATCCTCCAGAAATTTCACCTCTATAGGAAAAATTTTTCCCATTTGTTTTTCTAACATATCTTCAAATGACGTGGTTATGAGTCCCTTTGCCTCATTGGGAAGTTTTCTCTGTGTTCATCAATGTTCTTTCTAAGTGCGGTGCCCAGAACTTTGATAGAGTAGTATGGTAGAAAGAGAGAACAGGGGACTTGTATTCTGGAATGACCTGGCTCAAAGCCAGCCTTTGACACTTAGAAACTATGCAATTTATGATCCTGCTACTTAAGCCTCATTTTTCTTCATCTGTAAAATGGATATAATTATACTGTAACACCTATCCCATGGGGTTGTTGTAAGGATAAGTTTAGACAGTGTCCATAAAGCATGTGGGAATTTTAAAATGTCATCTAAATGTCATCCATTTATTATTAACCTCAGTCCCTAACACAATAGAAATCCATCATAACATTGGTTTCAGAAATGATGGGTTTAACAATTTTTTTTTTGGTGATAGCATGGAAAATATACTGAGTTACTCACCAGTCCCCAAGACCGGAACTGACTGAAGGCAGTTCAATTTAAGTCACAGCTGCCTCATCATAGGTTGGTTGTTTTTTTCTGTATTCTGAACTCTTTTCTTTACCTTGGCCAGTATTAGATGGGAAAAATCTATTGCTAGTATAGCACTTTGCTGCTAGCAAATGCTGTGTCTATTTGTCCCAGTTACACAGGCTCTATTGTGTGCCTGCCAAGTTTTAAGGCAGATAAAAATCGTTTTGATTTGGTGCTTTGAGCCGCATATGTACTCTGTGTGGTCTCCCATTTTCTGCCTTTGCAAGTGTAACAATATAAACTCAGAGATATTAACCAAAAACTAGGGAGGACTGTTTTTCCTCTGAAAAGTCAAGTCTTTAAATAATACAGAGAAAAGGGTATTTGCAGACTGCCAAGGTTCCCTCCCTGCCCCCTCCCACTCTGGGTCAGGAGAGAAGCAGCTCTAAGAAAGCAGCAATTTAAGAATACAATTCCTCACTCTATTTCTTACCTATAGCAAGCCTTATTCCTTGGGCAGACAATAGCTTTGTCCACCCTACCATCTTTGGAGAATACAGTCTAAATGAATATCATGTTTTAGTTCATATTCTTATCAGTGAGCCAGCGCCACTGAAAGGATAAGATTTCACAAAGAAGATGGCAACATGACAATGGATCAGCTGGGTCATTCTGCCACATGCATCCCTTCTTCCTTCCACCCTTCCCCCATCCCCAGTTTCATTTTAAAGGTCATACAAGCTGATATTTCTTTCTATTTCCTCCTTTGGGAGGCTGCTCCATACATTGTTGTTTTTTTTCCCTCGAGGGATACCTTGCAATTATAAAAATAATAGCAAAAATAGCTCACATTTATATAACTCTTAAGGCCATCTAGATGGCACAGTGAAAAGAGCACCAGGCCTGGAGTTAAGAAACCCTGGGTTCAAATTTGGCCTTGGACATTTGCTACCTGTATGACTCTGGGTAAATCATTTAACCCTGTTTGCCTCAATTTCTTCACCTGTAAAATGAGCTAGAGAAGGTAATGGAAAACTGCTCCAATATCATTGCCCAGAAAATTCCAAAAGGGGTCACAAAGAATTGGACATAACTGAAAAATGATTAAACAATAACAACAATGATGAAACTGAAGTTCATTATAGGTAAGTGATTTGGCTTTTTTTATAGACCCTCAGGACTGGAAGAGGTCTTAGAAGCAATTTAATCCAATTTGAATTTAGTAAGATTCTCATCTACAACATACTTGACCAAAGGCAGGTTTTAGGGGTAACAACGAACAACAACAACAATAGCATTTGTATAGTACTTTAAGGTTGGAAAAGCACTGTATATACATGTCATTTGATTCATACAACTATACTATGAGGTAAGTGTTCACATTAGCCTTATTTAACAGGTGGGTAAATTAAGGCTGGGCAAGGTAAAGTGGCTTGCCCATAGTTATCCAACTAGTGTCTGAGACAGTATATAAATTCAGATCTTGCTGTCTCAGAGTCTAATTTGCTAACTGTTATGGCACCATGATGCCAAACTCCACAGGCTGACCATTCAACTTTGTTAGGAAGGTTTTGTCTTGTTTTGTTTTGTTTTGTTTTTCCTTTTTATGGAGCCTGAATTTGTTTGTCCTCAACTTCCACCCATTGTACTAGCCTTGTGTATGGCTCTTCCCCAAATTTATCAACAGCCAGAAGTGAGGAAAGTAATGAACTTAGACAAGTCATTCAACCTTATGAGACTCAGTTTCCTCCCCTGTCAACACATGAGATCATAAACAGAATTCAGAGACAATTTGATCTCCCCTGATTTTATAGTTGAAGAAAGAAAAGTCCAGAGAAATTAAGTGACTTATCCTAGGCCACGTAGGTGATACTTATAGTCAGAGGTAGACTTTGAGCCCAGAGTCTCTGCCTTTTAATCCAACTCTCTTTCCATTGTACCATAGTTAGACAGTAGAGTAAGGTAAGGTCTCTTCCAGCTCTAGACTTCTGGGAATTTAATATTACATATTATCATTCCAATTTTGGTCAATATCTTTACCTTTCTACATCCTGATAGCTCATGACTGCTCCAAAGCAAGAAATCCTCCCCATACCATGGACTGCCTGGAAATTGTGTCAACAAAACCAATGAATGGGGCAGCTAGGTGGCGCAGTGGATAAAGCACCAGCCCTGGATTCAGGACGATCTGAGTTCAAATCTGGACTCAGACACTTGACAGTTACTAGCTGTGTGACCCTGAGCAAGTCACTTAACCCTCATTTCCCCACCAAAAAACAATGCATAAAGATGGATCTCAACAATGTGTAAATTAAAACTAACAACTGTACCTGTGATTTTATCATTAGAAAGTTCCAGATGAGTAACCTCCTTTAGTGAATGCAGGTCAGCATCTTCTCTGTAATTGATGATCTTAGTCACCTAGAGCACTGAGAACTTAAGTGACTTACTAGCTAGGGTCACAAAAAGAA